>NC_056748.1:591655612-591688112 GCF_019279795.1 Protopterus annectens
ACAATATAGTATAAACCAGGAAAGAAGAATATAAGAGGGAATAGAGATTTTAAGAAATGTAGCAGGGAGGTAGACCAGAGGAGTCCTGAAGAAAGTGAGATTTGCATTGTGATAGTGGGGGCACTGCTGCTGACTGCATCTTTAGCACATTCTATATTTCTTCTGTGTGTATCATTTGGCTATGTGTAATGAAGAAGAATTATATACAGGTAGGGAATTACTAGGCTAAAGTGTTCCAATTGATCTCCATTTTTAAGCTTTGGTGTTATCAATGCACCTTGTAAAAGGTGTCGAGCAATTTTTTAAAGGTGTTTTTTCATATCTGGCCTTCTTGAGATCCTATTCCACCTTATTGAGACTTGAAATTGACTCCAGCGCATTTTCAGCCTGTTTCTTTGGCTTCCTTACAACATTGTACTTAAACTGTTCTTTTAGCTCTCACATCAGTTGAGAGAGTGTCTGAACTTCAGGATCTCATGGCTGTTCCTCCTTTCTTAATTTTCCCCAGAGACAGGGTGCCTCTTCATACAAACCATTCTTTTATATCCAAGGTGGTTAATAAATTGTGTCTTAATCAGCCTATTCATCTTCATCCTCTTTTCTACTCCTCAGTCTGCCAGTGAGAAAGTTCTTCACAAACTGGATTTGCATAGGCAGCTCCGGTTATTATGTGGATAAAACTAAAGCTGTTTCCTTTCATCCCATGTCTTTGGGTTTGACCATTCTAAGGAAACCATCTCTTCCTGGACTTCTATGACCATTTTTTTCATGGTAAATGTAAAGGCTCATTCTACGAGGGCTGTAGTCTCCTCTGGTGCTTTTTTCAAGGCGCTGATACCAATTACATCCTTGAAGCTGCTACTTGGTTCTCTATTTATACTTCCACTAAACATTACAAGTTTGTTTATTTCCAGAGCCAGAGGTGGCTTTACCATGGTTATCCTGCAGGGGTTTCTCGGACTGTTTCATGCCGTCGTCCTTCCAGGCATCCTCTTCAGCTTTTGTACTCTCCCTTAGCTTATGAATACTACAACATTGATAGCCAAGGACATAATACAGTTATGTGAAATCTTACTGTAATAGTAGATGCCCTTCTCTTCACTGTTGCAGTATTGGCTACTTCCTTCCTCTGTAGCCTGTTCTTTCTTGCCCTCCTGGCCAAGGGGCTCCCCTCCTTTGTCACCTCCTGGATGCACGTTTTGTATTATCTCTAGGGACATTTTTTCCTCCTTGGCCTTTTTCAGTTCTGAGTGTGAGTACCTGTATGTCATCTCTATGCCCTATGCTTTACACAAGGAGCATACGTGTGACATACAATGCCTATAAATACTAAAGGCTTTGGTATACTGGATGGACATTGAGCTACCCTTGTCAGGATATGCCTTGGGTTATACTCAACAGTGAAGGGAAGAAGGACATCAACTGTTATGGTAATAATTTACACACCTGTACTTTCAAATTTTGCCCTTCCACCATAGGTAGATATGACAGTATTAAGGTGAGTTGCTTTCCCCCTCACATGTACAACAGATGTTGTGTGGACAGCTGAGGTACATTACTGGGCAAGGGGAGGGGGTTATGCCATAATTATTTATGTATACACTCAGAGCTGGTATCCCAAAAAAGGGAAGAAATACCTGAAATATTTTAGAATTTCACCAGTTATGCCTGTAAATATTGTCATGCAAAATATCCTCCAGTTTCACGTTGCGCTAATAAAATTTCATAATAGGCCAGTTGTGCTAGCAAATATATTTGGTATCACCATCCTAAAATTCCGTTTGTAACCATATTTGCTGCTTAGCTGGCAATGCTTTGTATGGAAGCATTTGATCAGCATGCTCATGCTTGTAACTAGTCTATGAACCAGTAGCACCATGCTCTTGTGCTACAGAGTTTTGGCAGCATCCCATTGCTGGACTCCATTGCATGTCAGTTGATATCTTACCATGTCTGTTCACTCTAGTATTTAACATTTTGTTTTTTAAATGTATCCATGCATTGACCTCATCTTCTGTGATCTTTAGCACTGTGCTAGGAAGAGTTATATTTTCTTGCTATTCTATACAGATTTTTCTGAGCACCTGCTGGGAAATGTGTAATGGCCCACCACCAAAGGGGGATACCTAGCAAAGACCTGTCATGATGATGAATAATGCAGCTAATTCCCAATTCCGATGAGCAGTAATGGCACTGGTACATTGACTTCTGGTGACACCATCCATAACTGCTTCAGCAGTGAGAGACTATGTATGTATGTATTCTGTTAACTATTTTACTTGTGTGATAAGATGTCCATACTTTTACTGTGGCTTAGAGTAAGTTGAAAGTGGCAGGATGTTGCAGAAGTTGTAAGCAACTCTTCTGGCACCATGATGCATATCACATGTGCCATCTTAGTGTTGCAGCAGGCAAGAGCAACTCTCCTGGCATCACAGTGCATATGACATATGGCATCCCAATGTGTAACTGCTGTTGTATGTGTGCCATTCACATACTATGTGTTTTTACTTCTGTGGGTTTTGTTCTGGTGCAGGTTGTGAAGCCTTTGAGGTGGCTGATGACTCTTTGCATGTCAGAGCTGTTGGCACAGCACCAAAGAGCTTTGCATAAAGGGGAGTCAACCAAGCAGACAGTGGAAGTTTTGTGCTTTTATCAATGTTTTGGCCAGGAGAACATTTTTGTATTTTTGCCATAGCCTCACTCCCTGGTTGTGATGCATCATCCACAGCACTGCACTGGCTGCCTGTGCTCCCCAATGGGCACACTTTTCATGTGAAGCAGAGCGCTTTTACCAGTCCAGTACAGCTGTGGTGCTCCCCCTACCAGGATGTCAATTGCCCAAGCTGCCTGTGTTACTCAAGTCTCTGTGATCATAGGGATTTATTCCTCTACGCCACAGGGCTGGAATTGGGATAGACAAGAGATAATAGGCTGTACAGGAAGTATCACAAGCCAAAAAAGGGAAGACATACTTGAAATATGTCAGACACACACCTTTTATTATTCTCATGAAAAATAAAGGAAAGAGGTTGAGGTATTTTAAAAGCAGCCCTGTTAAGGCAAAAGTGGTAGCAGATAAAGAAGAAAAACCTGTCCATAGCTGCTGCAAAAGTAATTACAATGGACCCTACATCCTACATCTTCAGTAAGTGAGAGAAGGATGATACAAGTTCAAAGCGTTCTAGAACTCAACTGTATTTGATAAATAAGGTGAAATGTGAGACAGACTTAAGGATATAGTGAATGGCTGTGACAAATCATTTGTAAGCTGATTTCTAAGCTGTTGCATAAAGATCTGTAGTTTTATGTAAAAGCAGGAAAACGGTCTGAGATGCCCTTATCTGAAATTTTATACATAATTTTTCATAGCACTGCAGTTGTCATATGACTACATATAGATTTGTTAACATGAATGGTACCTTCTGACTTGTGTATATATAAGGTATATTTTACCTATGGTGCATAGCCTTAAAAATATTCATTAATGGCTTTAAAAAGGCACACAGTCTTCTCACTAAAGGTGTTTAGGCTTCGAAGAAAAGCTTGGTAATGTCTTGGATATTTTCATCCTACAATACAGGCAGGCAACCTTTACATCGTGCAGCATAATGCTCCTATAAATCCTACTTGTATTGCACTCTGCTTGCTCTTGGTACAAGAGCTTATTTTTCTCACATACTTGAAGTTTTAAACATTAAATGATAACTCTAATTTCAACTGATGCAACAGTTCCTTTCTATCAAATACTCTCCTGAGGATCAGTACAACCAGAATGAATCCCTCTAATTTGAACTCTGGAACAAATTATCACAAATAATGCCATGTTTTATGCAGGCTCTTTCTCTACATATCTGATGAAATATTTTAGCGAAGTTTTTCCTTAGTCTTTAATACAGTAAGAAAGGAGTCAATGGATTTGGTTAATGCACAGACCACGAATGCTGGCCCATTGCTCAGAGGTCGTACATTGTGCAGAATTTTCTATTAAGTGCGAATCCGTAGTTACATGTGCTATGTGTATTACTCATTACCAAGTACATTGTTAAAAGATCCAGCTAGAAGACAAGAAACCTAAAGGTCAAAGTATGCAGCTGAGGGGTAATGACTATAATGTTGAAAAGTAAATTATTGAACCAGTCTATCTTGGTTCTTCTCCAAGGTCAGGAAAATGTTAAGTCAAATACAGACACACTAATGTGAGCTGTCTGGAAGTAGCAGTAATGTTAAGCTACAAAAGTAAAACTAAAAAAAAGTGCATTTTATTTCCACAGGATTCTCAAGCAGTCCCTGCAAGGTGCTGTAAAATGCAACAACGTAATCTACATGACACCGAGAATGTTAGACCTTGGAATCGAGTGAATTTTCTTTAGAAGATGGATACAAGCAGGAAGTCATAAATCCATTTTAACTAATTCAAAAGTCTTTAACCTAGAAGATCCTGACAAGTCTAGTAAACCATAATGCTGGAAGTAATTGGGGACAAAAATCTGAATTCTTTAAGATTCTGGGTAAATACCATTGTTAAGAACAATGAAATATTTAAGGATAGAGTCCTAAGCATGTGTAGTACCAAAATAATTTAAATGCAAATTTTATGTTGCTGGTTATATAGGCAGGAAAATCCTAATTCTGTCTAGACAAAATTTAGGAAGGCAATATGTATCATTGTTCTTATGGCTGCATTTTTTTTTTTAATTTATTTTGTATTGATAGGAGTATCTCTACTCTTGATGTAGTTTATTACTATAATTCACCACCAAGAAAAAAAAAAGAAATTAATCATTTTTTGTTGCCTTAACAAACCGGGCAAAAAGGCCATGTAACAGAGCTGATTTAGAGCTGATAATTTGAAACCACAGAAATGAAAAAAATTAAATTCTCTATACTTGGAGTGACTGGAAGAAGTAAACATTTTTAATGGCATACTGGCCTTATTTTTTTTAATGGTGACAGCAAAAAATTAGTGTGGATAAGGGGCCTAAACTTAGAGCAGGGCTTAACTGCGCAACACATTTGTGTTACTTTGCTTTTCTAAGTGCAAGGAAGTGCCTCTGTGATATTTAGGGGACAGATAAAAAGCAGAGCTGCAAGTTAATGAGAACATTTGAAGCAGATTATTACAGATGACTCACTGCTACATTAATGGGTGGAAAGAAGTACTTTTAATTGCCTGCAGAAGAATGGAGGATTCTGCAGGTGGTCTATCATGGCTTTAAAGCTGCAAAAAATGATAAAGCAGATACTGGTAATTATCAGATGTGGGGAGAGCTTCCAGCTTTTGGTAGTGACTAGCAAAACTGCTATCGGCAAGTGAAGGGGTGTGGGGGCAAAACAGATGAACCTAACATGTTTAAACAAACTAGCAATGTGGTTTTAGCATTCTTGATGACTAAATTCTGTAGACTGCAGAAAGGAATGTGAGGTTCTGAACTGTAAGTGCTTTTGTATTTGTCTGAGACTCTTGGGTAAACGTGATAGCTACAAGACATGTCTCTGAATGGAGTTGAAAGCTAGAAAATATGGCAGCTGAAATGCTGTGAAGTAAGACAGGGGTACAAGTTAGTCATTTTTTTTAAACAGACAGTGGGACCTAACATGACCTTTTTGGCACTAGATATATTGCCTGGTGCTGCAGCTATCCTTCCCCATCTCCTTGTATGTTTCTAGAAGGTTCTGTATGCCTCCTAGTTAAATATGGAGAAAAGTCCGAGACCACAGCAAAAGATGATGGGGGTAAAATGTAAACATAAGAGGTTGGTTGAGATCTAAATAGAGAATGCATAGATTGTGCATATTGACTTGGCATAGATTGTCAGGTACTTAATATTTCTTGTACTGTCATAAATATGCTTCTATATAAAATGTGCTGCACCTGGCTGTTTTTGTGGTATGATGCTAGTGATCTTTATACAAGTTCATGTAGATAATTCAAAGCTACCAATAAATGCATATTTTATTTCTTCTTGGCATTAAGGGGTACACACCATCGACAAAGTGAATATAACTGCTGATGGGGTTCATACCTTATGCTGTTCTAATCTGGTCATTTTTTAAACTACCTTTAATCTGGCTTTTCAGGATGAGTGTGTGTGTGTCCTTTTGAATTGGGTAGGAATGCTTTGGCTCAGCAAATCTGAAATATGTTGCTTTGGTTGTTTTTTAGGCAGATGCCTGCAAAGGTTGTAGTCAACAATATAGTTTAACTCGTGTAAAGTCTGTTTTCAATGTGTGTATGTTTTGTTTAGCAAATGACCGCCAGTAAGTGTGCCATAAAATCTGAACAAGTTTAAGTTTAATCCAAGTTTTAATAATTGTAAAGGTGAAAATATGTACACTGACAGGTTTGCACAGTTTATGGTGACTGTGAGGAGATAGGACACTGGAATGGCTGAAGGGGCTGAGTTCTGGACCATTACCCTGCCTTGGACCCTATTTGCCTATGATGTAGCACTACAAGGAAATCTGTCTGCAGACCATTGCAGGCATAGCTAATAACTTGTATTAAAAAGTTCCCTTCTGGCCTCAAGGAGGGCAATGCAAGATAGATCTGGGGAAAATTTCAGGCTGCCCATCCAATTTTCTTGGATTAGCTTGATGGCGATAGTGCTGCTGCTCTTGACATGCAGTGGGATACATTGAGATCTGAATTTATCAACTCATTGGATCTTATTTGTTGAAGGTTTAGTTCATTTAAGTTGGTATTTATGGAACCATTTGTTCAGTGAAGAAATAGAATGTCTAATAGGTCTGGGGGTTTCATGACTCAAGAGTTGAGACATCCTGGTGGAAGAGTCTATATAAAAAGAGTATCTAGAGAGAGGGCTTCCAGTTTGACCTGATAATTAGTGGCATTAAAAATCTTAGTTTATTTATTTTTTAGCTGATGTCTGAAGTTGAATTGCAGGTTAAGAAAAATGCCACAAAGGGATAATGTTCCTGATGAGTGACAGAGGAACTGTTTTGATTTAGGCCCTCCACTATAGGGGCTTACTTTTACACATGCATTTGGAGTAGAAATGAGCTGTCTTATTAATACAGCAATTTAAGTGGGAGTTAAAGTTTGAGACAGAAGCAGGGACTTAAGTAATGAGATCTTTGGAGAATTACAGCATAGTTTTTCAGCCAAGTGACCTGAAAAAGGATTGCTTTCGAAGTCTCTAAACATAGAAGGAACCATTTGATAAAGGGGGGGGGGTGCCACCAACTTTAAAGAAAAAAATAGATTTATGGTCTGATAAGTAGTGGGACCTGTAGAAGTATGGGTAGGTTGACTGTGCAAGGGACATTAGCTTCTATAATTTCATGGAAGTGCAAGGTATGCAATCCACTGGTAGCATAGGTAAGCCAGTATATTGATAGAAAGTTGAAGTCTCTTAACAGATGTTGGTTTTAATTGAAATTTCAGCAAAATTAAGATGGTTACCAAGTTCAGAAGGGGAGATTAAGATTTTCAATGTTGCAGTTCTTGCAATATTAATTACTACTTCATTGTTGGCTATAGAACTTCCTCTGTCCCTTCTGTGTATGATAGTCATATTAACCCATTAGATGAAATCCCCATAAAACCCCAAAATGTTCTACTGGGGGTCTTAAACTATCCATCAGAAAACTGGCTGACCTGTACTGTCAATGACTGGCATGCCTAATACTTACTACATTTTATAAATGTTAACTCTCTTTCAAATAGTTAACCATAGTTAACCATCCCACTAGGGACTATAATATTCTTAATCTAGTCCTCACAATTATGGCCATTTGCACACCTCCTTGTGTGTAGTCATGCATTGTTAAATCAGACCATAATTTAGTGACACATTTTTCTTTAAAACTGGGGGTACTTCCCTGTAAATAACTGTGTTTAGGGACCTATCTAAAGCAAACTCCTCAGTTCCTTTATGATCTAAATTGTAATTTTACTCTCGGCAATGTATTCCATGTCTAAAGCTGCTACATGTGCTTCTGACTTTTCCTCCCACTTAAATAGGGACTGCTTTTTCAATACAACTACCCATAGCAAATACAACGAGAAATTGAAAATACCCTGTGGTGGAATACACATTTCTTAAAGAGGGAGAAAATGCTTATGACAGGTCTCATATTTCCTACCTTAAGAGCACACAAAGCAACCTAACAGAGCTTAAATGAACCATCAGGAAGTTCAAACTTGAGCATAAACTTAAAATGGCCATTATAACCAAAAATAACTAGATGTCTCTCTGTTGGAAGTTAAGAAGGAACACCCAACAGTGTTCAGAGCTAGTCCGCAATAAAACTACAAGTGTGTGACTCAAAGGAAATGGCTAATATCCTAGCTAACAGAGTACAAATATGACCGCCTACAGTAATTTCTATTTGACAGGTTCCACAGTCCTAGTCACCCCCTTTAATTAATATGAAACGAGTTTGTTCAGCTATGTAAAACACTATGAATACTTTGTTTATGACCCTGATAATCTACCAGATTGCCTGATTTTATTATTCTTAGATATGTCCTTTCTGAACCCCAACTTAACCAATGTAGTACTATTACAACTACTTCTGAGATCCTCATCTGATCCTCTGTATCTGGCACAATGACCCAAAACCTATGAAATTGAAAACTAAAATACACTGTCAGCTGTCACATTCAACTTGCCAGGTAAATGCTTAATAGTCAGAGATAGTGATACTCCAAAAACACAGCAATTTTAATTTTCTCAGTAATGACAGAAGCAGAACAAACCTACCCGAGTCTTTGAACAAAGCATGTACCACTGACCCACCATCTGAAAAAACACTTTTCTGTTTCCAGCTCCCACTTCCAAATGACTGTTGCCCAATTGACATTGACTCTAGCAGCAAGATGTACCTCTTCAACTCCACCAACCGGTTAGTTGGCCAATTGGTTGCAAACAATTTCCTCTGGAAATGAGCTCCCATATCTGCATCTGTGTACAGCTGGAGATCAGCAAGTTGTATCCAGTTGTTGTGATATACTTGACCATCCGTGGATCAGCAAATGACCTAATGGCCCCACTGTTGCGAGAAAATGCATGCTGAACCCTTTAAGACTCTCAACTTCCTCACCTGTGAGGAAAGACCGGTGATAGCTGTATGTATTTTATTTATGAAACGTGGGTTTGTTTACCAGGGAAGTCCGACTGGGTAATAAATATCAATTTTCCATGGAGGCTAGGGGAGAAAAGTTAGTTAGATGACCTCAAAGATGGCACTGTTACAGATGTAATTTAAAAAGGCATACATGCATAGTTTTATGTTTGAATAAATGGGATACAATAAAAAGCATGAGTATAGACCAGTAATGTAAAAATAAGACTTGATTTATGAGTCAGTATATACAAATGTATTATAAGTATACTATACTATGCTATGCTAGGAAAAAAAATAAAAGATAAAAGTGTACCCTAAGAGTGGGGAAGAGGGCAGGTGTTGAATGGGATTGATAATATGACTTTAAGGTTCGGTTAGTAAGAATGTAAAATATTTGTTGGTATAGATCATACAGTTAAGGTGCATGGGCATAGCCATGAGTTGGTGAGATATTCTTTGAGAGTGGAGTTAAATACATGGATGTTGGATATAGTTCTGATTTTGAATTTTGAGCTAGCGTTTCATAGTTTGGATATGCAGTATGAATAAAAACTTGGCTTTGTACTTTTGTTTGTAGACTTTTTTTTTTTTTTTTTTCTAGCAGGTTTTTGTCCTGAGTGCAGTGAGACATGGGAGATGGTGGGGTTAGAAGAGGTTGCATATGGACTAGTTGATGTGGGAGCTCTAACCAGTTGAGGGCACAATGCAGAGCAGTAATGCGCTCTGTGTGGCAGGTTAGCTGCAAATTGAGCTATCTTTGTATATAATTGCTCTAGTTGTGCTTTAAGGGAGATGTGGATGTTAGTCAAAATAGGTGAGCCACAGAGCAGAGAGGGTAAAAGATGAATGTTAATTTCCTTAGTTCCTCTAGTAGGGTCAACCTAGTTGTTTGCTATGTATAGTAGACCATTTTTGAATTAGTTTTATACAGTTTTGTATCTAAAGACCAAACTTTTATCTATGGTGACACCAAGCAATTTGGTATTTGTAACTATAATAGCTATAATGTTCAGATGTAATGCAGAAGTTACTTTTTGCATTAGCATGAGACTTTAGAAAAAAATAGGTTATTCTCTTTGGGATTAAATAAGATGGTTGTGATGCAGTCATAGTTGCAATAAATTGATGTTTTGTTTCATGGATTATATTTGTAGTGGGCTGTAAGATGAACAGATGAGATATCTGCATACTGAATAAGCCAAGCTTGCTGAGAGTGTTATTGATGAAGAAGAGCAGTGAACTGAGAACAGTCTTGAGCAATGCCTGTTTTTAACTAGAAGAGTGATTTTACAGATGTGATGTATTTTAGATATGTAGTTGGAGAACCATAGAGTTGATTTGAAAAGGCCCAGATTGGACATTTGAGTCAGGAGTTTTACATGTCACACTGTCATATGGTTTTTGAGTGATCTAGAAAAAAAGATGATGGGAACTTGGTCTGTTGTCTTACTAATGGCCTCAGAAAAATTGAGGAGAGCTACAGTGGTGCTATGTCCAGGTTGGAAACCATGTTAAGATTAGGAGATCATTTTGCAAGAGGTATTGAAGGAGTTGCTTATGAACTCCAGTCTGCTAATGATTGGCAGTAGATTTTTTTTTACGAAATGCTGAGGTGCCAGCTCAATGCCCAACCTTCAATGAAGGCACGCCCGTTTACGCACGCATGTCTTTCAAAACACTACCCAACCGCGGGGAGGACATGCAGACTCCACACAGAAGGCACTCCCAAGCCCAGCCGAGAATCAAACGGGAGAACCTCTTGCTGTGAGGTAACAATGTTACTGCCAGCCTAAAATTAGATTTCAGAGGATTTACCTCCTTTGTGGAAGGTAATTTTTTTTTTCAGAATGCAATAATTTTTTTTCCGAAGGCAGGGATATGGTAGTTTTAACACCTCTGTTTGAGAATTGACTGGGCATACTATAGTGTCTGCAGCGAGCTTAAGGTACTCTGCAGAGAGATCAGCAGAAGAACAGGGTTTGTTTCCTTAGTGTCTGTCTTAATATGTGATGTGGAATCCATTTGGAAATTGCACGGATGTCCGGGCTAGTAGGGGTTTTGAGGTAGATTATCTGTGGAGAGCTTAAGGCAAGAGAAATTATGAATTTGATAAGTATTACATTTGGTAGCCCTTTCTGAGGGGAGATAAGTCTGGATAGGTGAGGAAGGAGAGCCAGGTTAAAAAAATTTGAGCTCCACAATCTGATTTATTTTTATGATTATCCATCTTGTGTGTGTGTGTGTGTGTCTGTGCGTGTGTGTTAGTGTTGGAGGAAATGGCTTCTTTGAGAGGTTGAGCAACTCCTTATATATATAAAATTTGATGTGTTTTATCTTTGTGCCATTGTTTCCATGCTCACATTTTTTTTTCCCCCCATGGGAATTATTGTAGAGTGAGACAGCCCAGGGGGGTTGAATATTTTTTTTTTTGCTAATATTTCTGGTAGGGATAAGGGTATTTAAAGTATCGGTGAATATATTGTTGAACTTGAGAGCTTCGTCCTGTGGGGGAAGTTAGGTTTTTAGTGGAGACCAGTTGATGGATTATAGTACATTGAATGTCAGGGTGAAAGTTAGAAAGATTTCTGGTATTTCTGTATTTGTGTGTTTAGCTGTTGGATGATTACTGTACTGGTGATTTACTAATGGAATCTGGTAGAACTCCCAAGACTGCATGCTTACCAGGATTAGAGTCCAGTATCTAGTCAAAATTAGAATATTTGATTCGCTTTGATGAGTAGGGGAAGGGATTTATCGCCTATAGATGTTAAGACTAGTAGTTGGGGTGTTTTGAGTTATCTTTGAGATTTAATGTCACCCAAGATAATGGTTTCAATAGTAATATTTGTAGTTGCACAGCAAAGAATTTCTTCTAATATGCTAATATCTGGTAGTATGTAGAGATGAACTATATAAAGCTGCTTATTAGCATTAGAAATGCTCTTGCTCCCACCCCTCATAAAAATATGGTATTTACATCTTCCTTCACACTCATGTTACCTGATTGTACCTTATAAGCTTTTGTTCCTTACAAAATAACCACTCTGTATGTGTAAAGCAACATCACTCTTCTCTAAATAGTATTGTTTGAATTCCTAAAGTTTGAGTTTATTTTTTAAATATTTTGAGTATTGTTTGTTTGTTTCCTGAAGATTCAACTCATATGTTTGTATCTTGTACTATTGTATTTATCATGATACTGTTTGTACGTAGTTTGTTATTGCTTTTTGGAGCTTTTCTCCCCAGGACTCCATTGAAAACGGGTTCCTTTTGACCCAATGGACTATCCTGGTAAACCAACTGCAAATAAATAAATAAATAAATAAATAAATAAATAAATAAATACTGTTCTACATTTTGGTTAGGTTGGTATGTTTTTTGAGGGGGTGAGAAACCTTGGTTTATATAAAATTACAATGCCTCCTCTTTTTGTGTAGTCTGTCACACCAAATTATAATTTAGTTGGGGGACCATTTCAAAACATTTTATATGGGGTTTTAGCTACATTTTGGTAATGATAGTAACATCTGGTGAGTTAAGGAAGCATGCTTGTAGGTCTCTGACAGAGTTTGGAATACTGCAAATGTTAATGGAGAGAAGGATGAGATTTTGTGGGTGTGGTATACGAGTTGGGGGTAGAGGAGAAGTAGAAAGGATGAGACGCTGGGACGGATATCACCACAGAGTAGTTTTAGAAAAGAGAGAATCAGGATTAGTTATTTTTTTTTTTTTTTTTTTTTTTCTAAAGTATATGAATTTATTCCACGTTCAGTCAAAGTAAACTGAATGCTTCTGATGCCTTGTATTTGAAAAGGTGAATTGGCTGGACCTGAAATAAATTTTGAGTAAATGGATATGAGCCATCTTTCAAAACTCATCCCTCATCTTGGGCTCTAAACCCAGTGGCAGTATGCTAAAAGCCTGAAATGGAGACTCGTTAAAGGGGTCCATAACACTACCATTCACAATCAATTTCACATTTTTCTTTCCCCCCTCTCCCTCAACTACAGTCTCTAGCATTTACCATTTTCAATGTGCCAAGCCCCCCATTTTATGACTGGAAAGCCCTCTACCAACACTGCTGTGAGCCTTTTGCTTTAGGTAATCTCTGACATGAGCTTTGAGAACCACCACTTTAAGAGATTGAGATGGATAGTCTCTAAGCTCACCCACAAAAAGTCAAAAGGTCACAGTCATCCGAGTACCTTGCTATTGCCATGTTCTCTCAAACTCCCCATCCCTGCTACCCTTCACTGCTTCATAGGTAACTGGCACATAACCACCTCCTACCAACATCTCAATTTATGCTCCAAAGTCTCCCATCTTCTGCATTTCCTTCCCGTGAACTCCTTGGAAATCACTTCTGTCTTATCTGTCACAGTACCTAGCCAGGTATTAGCATGTCTGCAATCCCACCAAAGAGCTACCTAATCTTTAATTTGCTAAATTTATGATCATAGCACATCGTGCATTTGCCTCTCTTTTTTATAGTCAAGAAATAAGCTAACAAAATCTGGTCCAACTGTTACTTGTCCAATGCCACTATGACATAAACAAAGCCTATGACCTAGTTATCTCATGTTCTAACATGAAACCTGACTGGTTGCCGCATGCCCACAGCAGCCAACACTACTGTCAAATCCTATGTAGCTAGGATTTTTCCACTATTATCCTTTTGCACCATGTCTGCATCTGTTGAGTCACAGATACGCAAACTTCACCATCATATTCTCTCCTTTACAGTGATTGGAATATGTTTTGTAATGAATTGTGCATGTCTCCACTATCCCTAGCAAACCATCTAGGAACAGCCATACAAGTGACCTCCTATTCCTCTGTGTGCTCCAGTGGGAACCACAAGCTAATTAAAGGCATGGCTGCCCCAACCTAATTCATCTCTAGAACCAAGTGCCAGACTTGCTAATTGCCCTAGCTCCTCTCCATCCCTCAGTAAATTCTGAAAATCCCCTTGTCATCTTTGTGCATGCTCCTGCAGGAATCCCCTTATGTAATCCTCCTCCACACACTCAACAGGCACATTGCCTGCAGGTGGAGGCACCATTGAAATCCCTTCCTCTCCACCTTTCAGTTTTTTTAATTTGAATCCCCCCCCCCCCCAGTTGCTCTACCACTGGTCTCTGGCTTCTTCATCCTCCAACTAAGTTGTGCATGAGTCATACTGGTCTAGAAAAATAAAGATCCAACAGACTCTCAATCACCTATAACCTGTTTGGAACCACCCATTCCTCCTTTTCATTATTTCTGCAAGCTACCTTCTAGCACAATACTAGGCAGCCAGCTGTATCATTTATTTAATACTACCCTTAAGAGACCCTAGTTGGCATAATAGCTAATGTATTCCCTTCTCATGCACACAATACAAAGTTTAATCCTGACCTCTGTCCAATGCCTGTTTTGGCGTTTTTTTTATGTTCTTCCTGTGTCTCTGTGGGGTTCCTTCCACCTCTGAAAAACAAGCTATGAACAGTGCTTGGTCTTGCACAGGGGTTAGCAATGGGAGTGGGTGTGCATCAGGGTTCATCTGAGACCACTGCTGATCATGGTGACAAAGGATTACATTATCAAACAAGTTGGATGGGAAAGATCAACAAAGGTGTGTGCAGAGAATGTGGCATTACAGATTCTGAGCAAGAACTTCAGCAAAGGATAGGGGGCTAGAAAGAAAAACTAAAGGCACATGGGATGAAACTGAGTACAGATAAGATGGTTGTAATGGTGGCAAGTGGGGAGGGGACTGTAAAGCTGGCAGTGAGTGGGGGGGGCTGTAAGAAACTGATGGTGAGTGGGGGGTTGAAGCTGGTAGTGAGTGGGGGGAATGTAAGAAGCTGGCAAATGAGATAGAAAGGAAAATGGAACAGGTTAACAGCTTTAAGTATCTGGGGGGTAGATGAGAAGGGAAGTCTGATGAGGTTAACACTAGAATGGGAGAAGCTCCAGCCAAATGTCAAGTGTCAGGTGTATGACAGAAAAATGACAATAGCTGCAAAGTAAGGTGTACAAGTAGTGTTGTGACCTGTACTATAGTATAACATAAGAAAACAAACCTCCTGCACGGTAGCAATTGCAAGGCTCAGGAAACAAACTCAATCAGGAACCAAAGAATCAGAGCCAGCAAACAGTGACTAGAATGAAATATTGTATTGAATAAACAAAATCACAGCATATTGCAGCAGTTACAAACCGGTTTCGGCTGGCAAAGCACAGCCTTCTTCAGTGTACAAGAAAATCATGACATACAAAAGCTGTATATATACAATAAACAAGCATCCTATTGGCTGAGTCCTAAAGGTGTTCATTAAGTCCCGGGGGGAACAACCTTCCCAGTCTAATAATCCATTTCTTTTCTTTTATATTTAATATGGAATGCCATCCAGTTTTGTTTGCCCTATTCCCTAAAATCATATCGATAACAATAAAGTTGAACTTGCATGTTGGATGAACTAGTGTATGTTTATAGAGCGCATTATGCATCCTTTTTTGTTTGATGTTACTGATTGTGTTCAGAGATACGTATTCTGAGAGGTCTGGAAATTTGTCCAACATAAAATGAACCACAATTACAAGAGGCCAAATAGATGATCCAATCACTGGAACAATTTGAAAAAAACTTCAGATCAAAAACTTGGGGGCAGTTACGACTAGAGAATTGTTTGGACTTGTTAATATATTTGCAATTATTGCAATGTCCACATGGAAAACAACCATGTAGCGGTTCACCAGAAAGTGTTATTTGTACCAAATCATGTGTATTATTGTCCCTGTGTTTATAATGATTGAAGAAAGAATTAAGGTTTTTGCCTTTCCTGTAAGAAAAAAGGCAATTATCAGGGATAATGCTGTTGATGTCCAAATCACATTGTAAAATGTTCCAATGCCTCCGTACACTTTGAATGAGGCGGTTGGAATTACGAGCATATGTAGTCGTGAATCTGAGAGGTTGGGATGGTTTGGTAGCATGTGTCTTATATGCAAGTAAGTCCATTCTCTCCATAGAACAAACCTTGTTACTAGCCATAGATATGTCACCACTTCTTGATGAACTTAATCTACAATGGCATAAAATACAACAAGAAGCAACTATGGCATTTGTTGTTGAGCTATTCAAGTTTCATAATAGGGCCATTGACAAAGAATTGGAAGAAATTAATATCTTGGTCCGCAAACTAAGGGTTTATGAGGAGGAACCGTTCTTTAAGAAATCATTAAATAATGTGGCCTCAGATTTACGTAAGCTTGACACTGAACTTAAATCCAGAAAAAAAAAAAAGTTCACCAGGGACCAGGAGGATTACAAAAGGGGCACCCCATTTTAACTAGTTCTAAACATGTTAGGTTTTCTACTATTCCATTTAAATCCACTAATAAGAGGAAACGACCAAGATCAATCTTAAGAAGGCATGAGATGGAGACCACTTCCTCTTTTGAGGATACCTCATCATGCACTGATAATGAATCTACAGCAGTCTCAGGGTCACCAACCCCAAAAAGAAACACCAGGGTTAACCCCTTTAGGCCTAAAATCAAGCGGGGTGGATGCAAACACCGCAGAAATAGAGAACATTCAGGGTCTTCTGAACATTGCTTTGGCGAAATGAATATCTCATATCACAATGTTTTAAATTTGTCAGAATTTGAATTATCTCGGACTCAGATTAGAATGTTAAATAAAGGCCTTACATTCATTCCAGGTTTTACTGTGTTCGAGGAATCATTTGCTCAGGATGTTAATTTTGTCGTCTTTTGAATTTAAAGTTGTTTTTTGGTGACACTGACTCCACTTATGATCATGATAGATTTACATACCACAGATCCAATTTCTCACCACCAATGCATCAGATGGTATTGCAGTTTCAGAATAGCGTACTCAAGGATTTACATTTTTTGGGTTCAGATATTCCATTAAAACATAATAATTTATCTTTTGATGAAAAACAAGCTATTCTGGAACTCCAAAATAATAGGGAAATTGTTATTATTACAGCTGACAAAGGTGGTGCTGTGGTCGTCCTAAATTGGGTTGATTACGACAATGAAGCTATGCGACAACTTAATGATCAAAGATATTACTCGCTCATGTCCATAGACCCAACTAACATGTTTAGTAAACAAATTGAGAGGTATTTACAACAAGCTAGGGAGGAGGCTATTATAACCAATGATATTATGAATCAACTTTTGGTTCATGATCCCACTCATCAATACATTTACTTTCTGCCAAAAATTCACAAAGATCTTTCTCACCCACCAGGCAGACCAATTGTATCTGGTAGAGGATACATTACCGAACCCCTTTCATTATTTCTGACCAAACATCTAAAACCTTTGTTACCCAATATTCGATCACGTCTACAGGATACAACAAACTTCCTACAGATTTTTTCTGATGCACAGCTTGAGCCAAGTTGGTTATTATGTACTTTGGATGCAAGTGCCCTGTATACTAACATTCCACACCAAGATGGACTTAATGCACTAGCTTATTGGCTCAAAGTCTCAAACTTATACAGTTCAGACTTCAATACCTTCTTGGTTGGTCTAGCACAATATGTTCTCACAAGTAATGTTTTTTATTGCAAGGAACAATGTTTTTGGCAAACCAAAGGGACAGCCATGGGGGCCTCTTTTGCCCCTATATATGCTGATCTCTTCATGGCCTTTGTGGAGAACCATATCATATATGACAGGGACAGAAACATCTTTTTGTCACAGATTGATATATGGAGATGTTATCTTGATGATGTTTGGTTGGTATGGAAGGGAGATGAAGGTTCTTTAATGGAATTTGTTACTTACTTAAACAACAATGTTTGGGGTCTGCATTTCACTGTTAGTTTTGATAGGGACACCATTACATTTTTGGATGTATTAATCCAGAGGGCCCCGGATCATACTCTATCTACAGAGATATACAGAAAGTTCCCAGAATACAATTCCATCCTACATGCCTCTAGTTACCATCCACCTCGCATAGCACGTAACATGCCTAAGTCACAATTTATACGTGCCAAACGTATCTGCTCAGATGAGACTACTTATTTGAAACTCAAATCTGACATAACTACCAGATTCAAATTTCGTGGGTATAGAAGTGGTGACATATCTATGGCTAGTAGGTTTGCTCTATGGAGAGAATGGACTTACTTACATATAAGACACATGCTACCAAACCATCCCAACCTCTCAGATTCACGACTACATATGCTCGTAATTCCAACCACCTCATTCAAAGTGTACGGAGGCATTGGAACATTTTACAATGTGATTTGGACATCAACAGCATTATCCCTGATAATTGCCTTTTTTCTTACAGGAAAGGCAAAAACCTTAACTCTTTCTTCAATCATTATAAACACAGGGACAATAATGCACATGATTTGGTACAAACAACACTTTCTGGTGAACCGCTACATGGTTGTTTTCCATGTGGACATTGCAATAATTGCAAATATATTAAGTCCAAACAATTCTCTAGTCGTAACTGCCCCCAAGTTTTTGATCTGAAGTTTTTTTTCAAATTGTTCCAGTGATTGGATCATCTATTTGGCCTCTTGTAATTGTGGTTCATTTTATGTTGGACAAACGTCCAGACCTCTCAGAATACGTGTCTTTGAACACATCAGTAACATCAAACAAAAAAGGATGCATAATGCGCTCTATAAACATACACTAGTTCATCCAACATGCAAGTTCAACTTTATTGTTATCGATATGATTTTAGGGAATAGGGCAAACAAAACTGGATGGCATTCCATATTAAATATAAAAGAAAAGAAATGGATTATTAGACTGGGAGGGTTGTTCCCCCCGGGACTTAATGAACACCTTTAGGACTCAGCCAATAGGATGCTTGTTTATTGTATATATACAGCTTTTGTATGTCATGATTTTCTTGTACACTGAAGAAGGCTGTGCTTTGCCAGCCGAAACCGGTTTGTAACTGCTGCAATATGCTGTGATTTTGTTTATTCAATACAATATTTCATTCTAGTCACTGTTTGCTGGCTCTGATTCTTTGGTTCCTGTACTATAGTATGGCACAGAACCATGGGCAGTAAATACAGTGGAATTGAATCTAGACGTGATTGAGATGAAGTGCTTGAGAGAGGTGGTAGGATGCACACCAGGACAGATGAAGAAATTAGAGCATTAGAACAAAAGTAGCTCCATTTGTAGAAAAGGTCAATGGAGTGTATTATGGTGGTTTGGGCTCATGTGCAGAAAAGCAGAAGATTATCTGGTGGAGATGATTTGGGACAGATGGGAAGAAGGCAAGAGAAAAGGAGGGTGTCCAGCAGAGAGGTGGATGGATTATGAGAGAGAAAATAATGTCGGGGTTGAGTGTCAAGGAAGGTAGAAGTGTCTCTGAATAGAGATGGTGATAGGTGACCTGACACTCCAGCCCCATGTAGGAAATGGGGAAGGAGGAGTGGTGGTGACTCTTATGATGACTACCCTTAACACCCCTACCACTATGCAACAAAACCAGACTCCTCAGCCTTTCTCAGAATATATATGCTGTAGTCATCAAACAACAGGGCTACCTGTGCACTCCAAGAACTACTATTCTAAGCAATCAAGTTACAACTTTGATCTTTTAATCCCTTTTAAGACGGTGACCATGGAAAAGGTAGCAAATTTCCATAAAAAGCGTGTGACCTACCTAATTTATCTGTAGAGCCAGCACTTGAAATTGTCCATACACTTCCTGTAATGAGTACATGGCATCCCATTCTACTCTACTTCACCAGGCAATAGTATTAACACTTTTGTGTGTGTGTAATATAATATGTATAGATAGCACAGTGGTGCAGCAGGTGCCATTGTGGCCTCATAGCAAGAGGTTATCTGGTTTGATTCTGGGGGGGGGGGTGCCTTCAATGTGGAATCTGCACACCGTCCTTGTATTCATGTGGATTTTCAATAGGTCATGTGGATTTTCCGTAGGTGATCTGGTTTTCAGCCACATTCTAAAGGCTTGCAGTGAGTGGATTGAACATGCCACGTGGTGGTGTAAACATTTGTTATTGATTTGTCACTGTTGATGTGATATCCCCCCCCCCCCCCACATGTAAAATGGCAGGAGGTTTGTGGCTGTATGGATATAATTACATTAAAAACCTGAAACTGTCTGCTCACACACATCTTTGCACTGCAGCCCAAGCCAGACTGAATGCTACCCCCAAAATTCGAACCACCCAAGGCTGGATTGCAAGCCAACCAAAAAGAAATGCATGGGGAATGTCAAACCCCATACAACTACTCAAACTGTGTTCTGCTACCTAACTAAAATATATAAATACCTCTTACCCTGTGTGTTGCTTTCACCACCTACTTGCCTAATGACTACCTGGTATTTAAAATTAATCAAAAAGCCTGCACCAGGAGAACTTGTAATCCTTCCCCACCTTAAAAATTTCTAAACTTCCCTCCTAAAAAATACCTTTCATCCTGTTTCCAAGCAGTCAGTACCTACCTAAGCCAGTATCCCTCACCGCTCACTACACTTTAGAACTGCCAAACTAAGCTAGTAAAACCAGTAACAAGCATGCATAGACAAAAATTCCTGCCAAGGGCTAACCTTTTACAGACTCTCTTAAAAATAGAGAACAGTACCGCTCAGCAATTTAAATAGGACAAATTTCAGTTTTTGGTTACAGCTTTCCATTAAAGTGGTAACAGCAGGGAGTAAAACTAAATGTGGTAAATACATGTCGGCATTTAGGGAGTAAAATTAAATGTGGTAAATACATGTCGGCATTTAGGGAGTAAAACTAAATGTGGTAAATACGTGTCGGCATTTAGGAAAGGAGATCGCAGAATGAGACTAAGTGCTCCTCTTTACGGAGCTCGTTTACCTTGTCGGTTAAGGATAAATTTTTTATATAACTGACTCTGTTCATGATCAGCAATGGTTTGAGCCAGTTGATGGTGCAATCAGCCAGAGTGGAAGTTGACAAAATGAAATGCCAGTCAATAGTCCCATTGAGTGTTTGTTTTCAGTATAATCCTGCAAACAAAGTGAAGCTTTCATCGGAAAAAATAAAGTATAGCAGTGATGGTCTATAGTGTTGCAAAACGAAAACTTTTTAAGGAAAACAGTGGTGACTTAAGTGACCTTAACAGAAGACTAGATAGTTTAAGGGGGTGGATACAAAAGCGTGGTACTTGGCTCAAAAGGTTAATACTATGAGCTGTAGTTCCTGTGGTGTAGTATTGGGTATCCTTTTGCTCTAGTGTGCCTACTGTGTTACCTTATCCAGACAGTGCATGTGGTGCAGCTGGGCATTTGGGCTAGGTTAATTGTACTCTGGACTGCAAGCCTATTAAGAACCTATGAAAAAGGAGCATTTAAGTTGCTGGACAGTATATTGTGTAAGAGTAGACTACTGTAATCTACTTTGTTGCCAAGGAGTGGCAGAGAAATGTGGCATGAGATGCTGTTCATCCACACAACAGATAATATACCATACAGAAATGATGCAGGACAGTATGCATACTACAAGGTGCAGAGGATTAGTCGGGAATCACTTGCACAGAATTGTGTGGATACGCAAGGCTAGATACAGAAAGGGAAATTATGCCACACTGGTTGCACAGGCAAATGGAGAAGCTTGTCTACACTAGTAAGTACAGAAATGTGTTTCAGAGATTGTGCTAATCATTTCAGATGTGTTAGTGAGTCACAACAGAATAGTATAATGTGGGCAGAGATCAATGCATACTGTTTGCATAGCCTACAATATGTAGCTTGTGTTGCCATCCGTTCATGACAAAGGGCAAGTGCTTTATCCATTCTGTTTCTTCTCGGTCTGTTTTCTCGACATTGTACCAGACACTATGAAAAACTATCCAGCAGGCAGCTGTCAGGATTTTTTCTGAATCCCCTTATTTTTCCTTAGTTCAGTACAAATCGGTCTCCAAAATGCTGAGCCTGTTGACCCATGCGAGCTCCCATGTTTGCATTTACCCAATCACATGACTTGTGCTTCTTTGCTGCAACTCCTCAACCCTTAGTCTGACTGTAGCTACACCCAGCTGTTGGTAAGTGTTGGGCTTGCAACTAACTGGGCTGAATTCATTTCCCATACAAGGGGACGGGAAGAAGGCTGAATGTGTGGCCAATGGTGTTTTTTTTTTTTTTTTTTTTTCATTTTAATCCACTGCAAAAATCATTTTTTGAGAAGGGTAGAAAGAACAATGGACCCTGATCATTGTCTGAGAATGCAAGACCTTAAAGCAGACTGTTGAATCAGTGGCTCAGGAAATGAGAGACCAAACACAAAGGTCGAATATAATCCCATAGTTAACATGCATGCCTGTTTAACCGTCATGGTAATAAAAATGCAGCGCACAGTTTAGTGACTGAATGGTATACCTGAATGCAGAGCAGTAGCAGTATCACTCCAGTAAAATACGACAACATCCCATTCTCCAGGAAAGCATTCCAAGGAATAGACTCCATGCCTACATTTTAAATAACTTTGTTTTCTAGAGCATAATCTCTGGAAGCAGTAGCTAGAAGACCTGCAAAAGAACCAACAGGGTCTGTGTCATTTTTAATAGATGGTTGTTCCAGGGGGATTTCGTATGCTGCCAAAGCTCATCCTGCTAATTAAATCGAATTTAACTCAAGTCATACTTTCAACTGCAGCACATAACTTTTCTAGCAATTCTGATTCTAAGAAGGAGTCTGCTTGCCACAAATCACTTGGTCCTATTGGAGTAGATTATTACTAAACAGGACGGTCTTTCCAGCATAATCACTGATACTGCAGTGGTCTCAGTAATACTATGTGCCCACAGAACAACATTACAGAAAACTGAATCCTGAAGATACAGGCCTTTCTTAGTGCCTAAATAACGCACTTTTTTATGCATTTCTCAGTATTGCAAGACAATAGCGTGCAGTATGTCTAATACTGCATATTCTGATTAATACAAACCTTGTGACTTAGAGTTTTCTGAAGGAATCCTAATTTGTCAAGTCATTTAAATCTTCTAGTTGCTCCTTTAACCTGTATAAATATTTCACTTGTGTAGAACCTCAAGTTGCTCCATGCTTTAGTGTGTGTGTATGTGTAGCATTGGCTTTGTAGCTGCACTCCTACATACATGCTCTTAAATTAACCCTGCTTGATATAATGCCATCAGTCCATGTACTCAGTGAAAATAAGCCACTGCATGACAGTAATGCCAGTAGTTGCGACCCCTCCCCTCTTTTAAAACCAGTTAGGTTAAACTAAAGGGTGATTTATTCTTTCCACAGTGTTAAATTTGTCATCCTGCCATATTTTATTATATGGTAAAGTGCCACGTGATCAACTAATCCAAGTACTTGGACAGTATGGCTGTGTGGAGCCGGTATCTAGATAGCTGGCTGTGTGGAACCAGTATCTAGATAGCTGGCTGATATGAGAGGTTGCCACGGAGCTAATATATTTGTAGAGTACTAAAAGGTATGCTATTTTGGTTTAACTTTTTTTGAAACCTATCTTTGGCACAGATTTTCTGCATGTGTTAATAATTGAGGAGTGAATATGACAATAAATGGAGAACCATTTATTAGGAATTTTTATTTGCAGTGGCTAGTGATTATCCAAAATAAACTTGGCATTCCCAAATCAGTTAACCTGAAAATGGAAGTTATGTAATGAGGAATTAGTGAAACAAGAAAAACTGTACAATAGATCACTTATGGATTGAGAAAAACAATTGATGTAAAAATCATATACTGTTGCATAAATATAAATAGCATAGAAATAATTTGCTGGTGAATGAAGGTAAGGGACTAGCATGCATCAGTCCTAGAGTGAAAACGATTTATGTTAATATGTTCAAGATTTAAAAAAGTAATTAAGCTTTGTTGCTAGCTGCAAAATGAATTCTTAATGAATGTCTTAGGTGAATTTTGGTTACTGTAGAGGCAAAACAAATAGAAAACATTTTGTAGTTGGAATAAGAAGTCTAGAACTCCAGTTAAAAGCTTTATATATGGTGTAAACCAAAGGGCAGTCTTTTCTTTCAATTAATTGCAGAACAGATTATGCTTGTATGGAAGTCTGTTCAAGCATTGCATCTTACATGGGACAAGTATCCAGGCTGCATTCTACATGAACTACAGAACGAACTGGCACCCCACCCAAGTACCATGTTCAATCATAGCCTCACCTCAGGCTTTGTGCCCACTGAATGGTGCACAGCAACGGTAATCCCAGTCCACATAGGGGGAGCTACCACAGACCCCAGGAACTACTGCCACATTAGCCTGATGAGCCTGGTCTGCAAGGCTATGGAATGTATCACCATGGAACTTATCACATTGGTAATCTCCAAACTCTGGACCTTACCCAGTTTGGGTTTGTAAAAGGCAAATCATGTCTCCTAAACCTGATGGACTTCTTTGAAGCTGTCACCAAAGCCATAGATGAGGTTAAAGTGGTTCACACAGCCTATCTAGATTTCGCCAAGGCTTTCGACACCATCACCCACTCTGGAATTATAGATAAACTCACTAAACTAGGTATAAATCCCTATGTCACAAGATGGGTTGCCAACTGGCTCACTGACAGAACCCACCCTGTGAAAGTAGCAGACTCTAAATCCAACTTTAGACCAGTGACAAGTAGAGTACCACAGGGTTCAGTCCTGGGTCCTCTCCTGTTAGCCTGTACTTCAGAGAAGTAGATACCAAACACAGAAGTTGTTTGGCTAACAAAGTTTGCAGATGACTGCAAACTAGGAACCATAAACTCCTAACTATGTGGACATCCTACAAAAGGGCCTCACTGAGACAGATGCCTGCTGTCAAAGCCATGGCCTCAAGTTCAATGCCAAAAAGTGCATTGTCACCCCTTTTGGTAAAACCTCTGTACCCATGAACTACCACATAGGTGGTAGTCTAACACCGAAAGTGTGATAAGAGACCTTGGGGCAGAGGTGGATAGTAGTCTCTCCTTTAATCACATCACCACAATAGTCAGGAAATCCTTCTATGTGGCACACCTCATCACAAAAGGTTTCTCATTCAGGAAAAGTCATTGTTCCCCCTCTACTCATCACTCATTAGACCCATTATAAGAGTACAATGCCCCTTTTGGTATGCACCTCACAAGACATCTACAACAACTGGAAAGGCAGGAGAAATATCTCACAAAGATGATTACTGGCCTCAAACAAGTGCCCTATGCAGACTGTCTTAAAACTCCAGCTTTACTCTGTTGCATATTGCCTACTCTGAGGTGATCTCTGCCTAACATGCAAAGTTGTGCCAAACCCAGAGGAGTTGGACATGCTCCACTTAAAAAAAAATCCCAGTCTTTCCAAGCTACACGCTCTAGGGACCAAAACCTTGTCACCACAAGAAACGGAACATGGTGGAGGGGATAGATTCCTCTCCCAGAAACTTCCCATACTCTGGAAGAAACTACCTATCTATATCCCACAAAGCTCCTCCTTCGCACTCAAGAAAAATCTTGATGACTGGATGGGAGATAGGAAATTTACCCTGGGGATCACTTATGTGGCTCTGCCTGACAGGGGCACAGGAAAATAATTTTCTTTGGTGGCAAAAGCCAGGGTACTGTTTAGCTAGGCTTATATAGGCCCTAGGGCCAATAGCCTAGTACCTACCTATGATCCTATAAGTATGAATAGAATGGAACAATGTAACAATGGTTCATGGTTAAGTACTAGGATCGCTGCTGTTGTGGGCCATTTTAAGCCTAGTCAGTTTTTTTCTCTCTTCAAAGGTGAGGGTCAAGCCATGCACCTTATTTCTGTGAGGTAAACACCTTGACCATTATGCAGAAGGGGAGCATAGTGCCTTATATAAAGACATCTTAAAACTTTCTATTGCCATGTATATTTCTGGTGTACACAGGGTACAACTGAACTATTATACTGTTATACAGCAGCCACAATATAGTGCTGCTGTTAGTAAAATAATCACACGCCTGCAGCTTCTTTGTAAACTTCGAAATGCTTTAAGATTAGTCTAAGAATATTTTAACCCCCTGAATAATGCTCGTTGCATAATGATTGTAATTATTTAATGGATGCTAGAAAGTGGAATGTTTTAGAGTTGAAGACATTATTGCAGAACTGGTTTGAGGAGTGTTCAAAGGAGTAGTGTCACCAAGGAACTGCATAATCTTTGAATCATTTTGATTTAGTGGCTGTGGAGTGCTGGAATTTGTAACCTAGTGCATGTGTGTAGTGATACTGTTAAATAGGTCTGTAATTGCACCTGTTGCACTGGTTTTTAATATGGGGTTGTTAGTGACTATAGATTCTAACTTACAGAACTGCAGTCAATATTTGAACAAGCCATATCTGGTATGACTTCCAACTGTGGTACCAGTTACAAGGATAGTTTTCTTTAAGGGTATATAGTCAGTTTACACTGCTGCTTTGGGAAATTAACACCTTTACCACTGAGCTAATATCGCCACTGAAGGGTTAAAGATGTTACAATTGCAAGTTCACTAGAATTTCACCCACCTCGTACTGAAGCTGTTGCCTTTCAGTGCAATTTTGCCAACAAAACTTAAAACTGGACAAGATTTACTATGCACATCCACACTCAACATTTCTCTGAATTTTATAGGCTGCTGACTACAGTCAGTCAGAATTAACACTGGAACACAGTTTACTGTTTTCCCTTTAAAATGTTTCCATTTAAGCATTGACATGGTTGCAGTTAGCTCTGTGCGATCACCCTTTTGAATAGATGGGGCTAGCATAATCTAGTTTATCAATTAATAAACTATTATGCAACTGTGAATGGCTTGTGCCCAATAGAATTCTTGAGTAACTAATCCAAATAATAAAAGGTTTCAAAAAGACATGTTTTCTTGGGGGGGGGTTCTATTTCAGCATAAACACTGTGTGCCCTTACTGTTTCGGGCTATTAATTCCAAAAATTAAATTTCCACAGGACTTACAGGCAGTACAGTTGTCCTCTTCTTCCAAGAACATCAGTTATGCTGTAACTTCTGTAATTAACTGTCTAGGATTAGCGGACAGCTCTCTAAACACTCAAATTTAATCTTTGTTGGAATTTACAAAATGCCATTTGTTTACACAACTACATGTCCAAAGAGTGAAATACAGCAAGCCAAAGTCCAAATATTAGAATCAACATAACTTAAATGAGTATGAGACTTGTAATGCATATCTGAACAGTTGAGAAACAAGAGTATTAGCCTTGTCTGTAACATATCGCACAGTAGAAAATACACTGTTTCATACCGTTTACGCACTTTTTTACATCATAAGAATCCAGTGCAATGTGATTTGGTACTTTTAATTCTGATTACTTGGCCTGAAATGAATCTACGGATACATGAGGTAGAAAGCAAGTAGTTGACAAATTGTAGAGAGAGACAGAGAGCATAGGTTGCTAGTTAGTATCAAATAGAAAATAGGTAGAGAAAATAGGTTACTAGTTATTGTCCAAGAAAGAAAATAGAGAGAGAATAGGTTGCTAGTTAGTATCAGAGAGAGAGAATAGGTTGCTAGCGAGTATCCAAAGAAAGAAAATTGAGCGAAAGAGAATAAGGTTGCTAGTTGGTATCTAAGAAAGAAAATTTATATAGAGAGAATAGGTTGCTAGTTGGTATCTAAGAAAGAAATGAGAGAGAGGTTGCTAGTTAGTATCCAAGAAAGAAAATAGAGAGAATGGGTTGCTAGTTGGTATCTAAAAACAAAAAAAATTTAGAGAATAGGTTGCTAGTTAGTATCGAAGAAATAAAATAGAGAAATTTATTTAGGAGAAAGATTAACAACATTGTAAGCGGTTAGTGGCTCACAGATATAATCTTGTGATGAGGTTCACATTTACATATAGATAAATATATAACATATTTTAATTACCATTCACAGGAATTCACTGATTAATCTCCACTTCCATACAGTTTTGTACCAAGTGATTGGAGAACAGCTACAGTCATTCCCCTGGATCTTCCACAGGCCCAGTCAAGTTCAGGCTCGTAAGTCGCATCAACCTCATAGGCAAAACCATGGAAAGACTTCAGGACATATTGAACATCCAAACACTGGATCCATCTCTGTTTGTTTGGATTCATCAAGAGCAGATCATGCTTACTTTATTTGGTTGATTGATTATTTTATTTAAATGTAGTTATTTCGCAAAGGTCTCAAAAGTAATGGATGAAGACAAAACTGTACACATTGCATACTTAACCCTGGCTAAAGCTTTTGATGCAGTTCTGCACTTGGGCATAGTAGGAATGCTGAATGAATTAGGAAAAAGCCTCCTGTATTGCCAAATGGGTCATAGAGAAAATGCATGACATCCGAATAAAAGAAGTGGTCTCTTTGTAGAGGTAAGTCACCAGTAGAGTCTGCAGGAGATCTCTGCTGGGAGCTCTCCTGTTTTGACATTTACTTTTCTTAAGAAAAGTAAATGTCAAAACAGAAAAGCTGCCTTTACTTAAGAAAAGTAAATGTCAAAACAGAAGAGCTGCCTTTACTTAAGTAAAGGCAATACCAAAAGACTCTGGGTGCCTAAGTTTGCAGAAGACTTGCAGGCTTGGAGCAGTCACTGAATCCCCAAATGAGTTGTCCATCTTGCAGGAAGGTTTATACCAAATGAATAACTGATTTCAAAATCTGAGACCTGAAACTAAATGCCAAAAAATGCATTATTGAATCCTTAGGCAAGTCCTTTATCCCAGGGAATTACCACATTAAAAAATATGCCCATAAATGTTGACCTAGTGGTTCTGGATCTGGAGACTTGTTTATAGTGACATAAATTTTGACTAATGCAAGCATTTGTGAGAAATTTCTTTTACACTGCACAGTATATCAACAAAGGGATTGTACCTAGATCTGGAGATGTCACTGTTGCGCTTTACACAGACCTCATTAGGCTAATCATGGAATATAACCCCCCCCCCTTTGGCATGTATCTATCCAGCACCAACTGGAATTTCCTCAGAGATGCATTTCTAAAAGGATGGAAGGCCTGAACAACATGTTCTGCATGGATTCACTCAAAGCCCTATTATACATGGTCCTCCTCCAGACTGCTAAGCTTTGACCTATGTCTAGAATATCAGACTTCCTCCAGCCTGATTAATGATGGATTTACTGCACATCAGAAAGACCAAATGGCATCAGAAATGCTTTGTTCAGGGATATAACTCTTATGCAACATCATCAGTGGTTTGGAGGGGTAGGTATGTCTTGCAGAGTATACTGATGCTCTGGAACAGACTTCCCATCCATGTAAAATAAAATCCATTCCTGTCCATATTCAAGCACAGCTTGGATTTATGGATGGGGAAACGAAAGAAATTAGACCAGCACTGCTCTCGGTACCATTAATAGTTAGGGGCAGCTCCTAAATGGGCGGCACAGTGGTGCAGCGGTTAATGTTGTCGCCTCACAGCAAGAGGTTCTCCGGTTCGGTTCTCGGCTGGGGTGCCTTCTGTGTGGAGTTTGCATGTTCTCCCTGTGTTCGCATGGGTTTCCTCCCGGGTACTCCGGTTTCCTCCCACATTCCAAAGACATGCATCTGGAGCATTTCTCCCCGGGCCTCCGCTGAAAACAGGCTCTGTGGAACCTAGTCAGATATTCCCAGTCAACAAACGTTAAATAAAAAAAAACAAATAAATAAATAAATGCTTTTCTGTGAACTTTTCTGTGAATGAGTCTATCTCAAATTATTTTTTTTCAAAACAAGTTTATTGTTTTAACATATAAGAGAAATATCATAACAATTGTATACAAATAATTAAAATAGGTATTATTATAATATTCAACAAAACAACTAAAGTATTTACAAAGACATCCACTACAATCAGATCAATTAATTAAACTAAAATACTGTGCTATTGAAATTAGAATTTTTTTAACAAATTTTGTAAATTATCCCATACAATAAAATGTGATGTTTTTCTAGTTGTTCTCATTCTAATTGTGCTTATTTCCATATGACACATTATATTCATAACATTTTTAAATTCATTGAACGAAGGAGGTGTATCTGAAATCCAATTTCTAGTTATTATTTTCCTAGCCACTGCTAGGATAGACCATAACAAGGGAAGCTTAATCTTTTAACACATTGAGGTACAGGTGTGTTGAATAATATAAGAGACTTAGAAATAATGAAATTGTCTGTAAAAGAGCCTGCAAAATTCATTAATTGACTTCCAGTATTCTTTCAACTTCATACAGTCATAAAACATATGAGCCCAGTCAGCATTAATTTCTACATTACATCTCTTACATAGATTATCTTTATTATTAATTTTATTCATCATCAAAGGTGTATAAAAGATCTATGTAAAAATTTCCATGTATAAAGTCTCCAGACAATGGAAGATGTAGTTCTATAAGCAGATTCCAATATATATTGTTTATCTTGTTGAGTTGGTGGGTCCCCATTAATAGAGGTGAAATAATTCCAGTATGAATCTACATTGTAAAAAGTTTCTTGTCTGATAAAGGTAAACTTTCATATATACATAAAATTATCAGAAACTTTATGCTGTAAATTTATTATCAAGTAATCAATCAGTTTTGGAATAGATTCTTTAACTGTTATAGACATTAGATCTATTCTATCAATGAGATGTTGTCTAAAGATCTGAACCTCTAACCAGCAAGTTTCTCTTAGATCAAATTCTTGTTTTAAGAAATCTAGATTTTTAACTTTATTATCAGATATCAGCTGATACCAGTACTTTAGATTATTATCTATAGCTAAATGAGCTCCTTCAGAAGTAGATGACATAAGCATACCCTGAGTATAAATTATAGGAATACAATAAAATTCCATTCCCTATACTTAGGGTGCATGAATATAAAGTTACGATAACTAATAATAATATTTAATGGGTAACAGACCATATGGTTAGGTGTAATAGGTGAAGTACAAAATTCCTTTAGCAACCACAACATGGAGTTATTTATAATCATATTTTTATGTGTTAAGGAGATTTTCATGAAGTGCATACTAATTAGCTCCCAATAATCTTTCCATTTTGACATATGACCGATCTATTAATAAAGTAATAACTTTTATAATAGAAGAGATAATATATAAATTAAAGTCTGGAAAAGAAATACCCCCTTGAGACCAGCTATTAGTATGTTTCTTTAATGCAATCCTAGGTCTATTAGGTGCCCATAAGAAATTTAACATTAGTGTATTCAGTTTCTTGATAGTTATTTTTGTAGGTGAAAGTATTATTGATTGTATTAAGTATAAAATCTTGGGGAATATCATTTTAATAATTGTAAGTCTCTCCTCCATAGTAAAAAAACATATTATTCCAGGTATTAAAAAGATTTTGTATATTAAGAAAACGGGTATTATAGTTATTATATATAATAGATTTAATATCTTTAGATAGTATTATACCTAAATAAGTTATCTGACCTGAGTTGGGTACATATTTAGTAAAATCACTAATGAGAGTATTTTTTCGTGTATATATAGGTAGTATTTTAGTTTTTTCTTCATTGAATATTAAACCAGAAATACTTTTAAAATTCATCATTTTATCAAATAAAGACTGCATAGAAGAATTAGATCCTGCTGATGTAATTAGAACATCATCTGCAAAAAGTTGAATTTTTGATGTTGTATTTTCTTCTATTTCAAAACCCTCTGTCAGTACTGTTTCTAATCAAATTAGCCCAAGGCTCCATTACTAAAGTGAATAATAGTGGAGAAAGTGGACATCCTTGCTTTGTACCTTTAAGAATGGGTATTTTTGTGAAACATATGTTCCTACCTTAATATAAGCCAGCGTTCCTTTGTATAAATGCTCAATTAAATTTACAAATGCATCAGAGAAATTTGTGCATTTCAGTAAGGTAAACAGATAGTCCCAACTTACTGAATCAAATGCTGAACCTATATCAAGACTAATAAGCGTTAAATCTTTCTTTTTCCTATTTGCAAAATCAATTAATGTTAAAGTTCTTCTTATATTATCAAAAGTATTTCTATTTACAATGAAGCCCGTCTGATCTACGTCTATAATCCCGGGCATAATTGTCTTCAATCTATCAGCAAAAATACTCATAAACATTTTATAATCAACATTAAGTAATGAGATGGGTCGATATGAAGAACATCTAGTTGGATCTTTATTAGGTTTTAAAATTGGTGAAATAAATGTATATTGCCAAGATGGGGGTTATTAACTCAGTTTGGGCCAGAATAAAAACCTTATGTATTAATGAATATGTAGTTTTAGAAAGGATTTTATATATCTCTGGTATAATACCATCATTACCCGGTGCTTTGTTTGATTTAAGCTTATTTATTTGTGTAATAACTTCTGTATATGAAATACTCTTGTCCAATAGTTTAATCTGTTGTTTATTAAGCTTTTTATTCATG
>NC_056748.1:591693112-591730512 GCF_019279795.1 Protopterus annectens
TCGATACCAAAAGAGAATGCTTCTGGTAAATCTAAAGTTTTAGGGAGCCATGTTATTAAAAAAGAAGTAATATTGTTACCTTCAATATTTTCTGGCAGTCCAAAAATCCTAATGTTATTGCGCCTAGATCTATTTTCCAGGTCATCCAGCTTTGTTTGTAAATGTGTATTTTGTTTCAGCAGAAACTCAATGTTGATTTCCTCTTCTTGTATTTTATTTTCCATGTCATTCACAGCTTCTTCTATGCCTGTCATCTGGATCTTCTGTTGTTGCAGGTCCATATGTAACAAGTCTATTTGTTTTGTAGTTTTTCTATGAAAGTGTCTATTTTAGTATCCATTTTATCCATCTTAGCAGTAAGTTGCTGGACTATAATTATCAGAGACTGAAGTTCTTTCTTGATGCTGGAGTCTTGAGAATTTGTCTTACTGGAACTCATTTCAGACTGATAAACTGACAGGAAAATTTCCAAAGTAATTTCTGACAGGAATATTATTAAGATTTCCTTTCTTTTTTAGATATAGTTCAAGAACTATATAAAACAAACATATTTAGAAAGAAAATTACTTCAAGAATTAATTTTTTATGTAATTAATTCCTGTCAATGTAATGAAATTGGTGGAGCTGAAGAAATCTGCTGCTATCCTGTGTTCATCCTTGGCCACGCCCCTCTATCTCAAATTATTGATGGTATGATCGGTTATTCTCACTAAGGGTAATGGGTCTTGTCCATCCCATGGTTGACTATACATCTCTAAATGGGATATGGGACAGGTTAACTCTAGCACAAAAAGGGAACTTGTCTGTGCTTAAAATGGCCCTCAATGGCAGTCTGGCTCTTACCTAGGAATCTATAAAGAATCCTAAGGCAATTTTGTTGGCTGTCAGATCCATCTGATTTATTTCATGTACTCCAAATTGTGTTGAGTTTTGTGGTAAATTCCTCCATTTACTTGTTTCTTGATTACTGCTGAACCAAATAGGATAAATAAGGGCACGCAATAACCCCACTTACTTAGGGTAATCCATATTTTTAAAACATGTATGTTAAATGGATAAAAACAACTAAGATTTAACTTCAGTATTCACAGAATACAAGGATCCCTTTTTCTTATGTGGGCAGATGACCTTCTCCAGCAATTGAATTGTATTTTCTTGAAATACAATATTGATGGTCAGAAAATCTTGGAGTCCTTCCATTAATGTATTATGGTAGAATTTGGTAATAGTCATATCTTTTACAATTGTAATATCAATGTTTTTAGTATTTCTAAAATCTTGCTGCTTTACAAGTTCTAACACAATGTGATTTATGGTACTTGGAATAACAGATTAGGTGGTTATTGAAACTCTGAGGACTGTAATTATGACCAACAGAAGTAGGGAGTCCAAATAAAAACTGGAGAGATTCATAGCAAGTCCAACATTCCGGTAACTTTAGGTTATCCTTCTACCTTGAGGTACAGTGATTTCAGTTAATGCATATCTAAACAATGAAGGATTTGGAGGAACAGGATGAAAAATGCAATATCCTCATTGTTAAAATTCACTGAAGTTATGAACTCGCAGGACAAGTAAATGTTCATATCACTGTTATTGAAGAACAAGCGGCATTCTCTCTCTCCCACTGTGCTACACAGATGAGCCCAGGCTCCTAATCTTTCCTTTCCTTGTATGCAATATGGACATCGATTCCATAAAAAATATTTTTTTATAGGTTGGGAATCTAGTTATTAAACTCACAAGTGAATCTTTGTACTCTAGACTGCTGGTGACTTATCTGGCATTCCCAAATGATTGCTGCTGAACTACAGAAATCCATAGCCAGATGCACTGTAGAATATGTTTACAATGTTTTTATGGCCCAAATAATAATTATATGCAGGCATGGGGTGATTGTAATTAAAGATGGTGATTATGTTAATGCTAGTGTGCTGGAGATTTTAGAACAGTGTTTGACCTCTCATTAGAGTGCCAGCAGGAATACCAATGACAGAGTATTATGATTTGTATTTCATTCATATCTGACTCTGTATTTAATAGACATTCAGACAGTGAGTAATCTAGAATGTAGGACATTTTATATACTTCATTTAGGAGGTATTGCCAGAAGAATAGATGTTTTCTAATCCAGAGCATTTTAAGTTCACATATGCATCAGATATAGTGTGCTTACTATCCTATCAGATGTCTCGTACTGTTCTCTCTTACATTATGGTCAACTAAGACATCTACATTTCAGTAGAGAATGGGTCCTCTATGGTTTCAGGATGAAATACATGTGGAAAATGTTACAAATTTGGTTAGTTCCTTTACGGATCACGTCCAAGAGTAGGTAACTTCTCTGGATGAGAGTATTTTAAAAGGGTCTTTATTGGCTGTCTATTGAAATGCTGCACTTGAAATGATAAATGAGGAAAAGCAAAAATAAAAACCCTGTAACCACAGGAGTAAATGTTCACCCCCCCCCCCCAAAACTAGTGTATACCAACTCCAAGATCACCATACCGTTGAGAAAAAGGAATATTCAAAGAAATGTCATCTCAGACTTGCGTATATGCAAGCCTGCTCTTTTGGCCATTCAGTCTCAGTATGTCAGGACTATCCACTTCAAATGTCATATTTGTTGCTGATTTGTTGCACCCCCCTCCCCCAACAATTGCATGTCAGCAAAAGCAGGATGGGTGACTCCAATCTCAGTATTTTGGTCACTAAACTTGAACACAATTTCAGTAAAACTGCTTTCCAAATCCATTGATAGGGATGTAATTAGAGAAGATATCTAATTTCTAGCCATGGACAATTCTCCAAGACTGGATAGGTTAAATGCAACTGTATCCAGATTTGATTGACCCACACCCTAATTTATTTACAGAAGCTGTATCCTTGGGGAGATAGTATACCCTTGTTCTTTAAAAGGGTTCCATTACCCAAACTTGTGTGGGACATGTTACTGTCAAAGAGCTCTAGACTATATCCTTGAATATTGACAGACTGTTTGCAGAATTTCTTCTATTATAAATGCTAATTAAGGACTTTATACCTTCTAGTCACCTAAGTGTTACTGAGGGCAGTGAGCACAGTCCAGGATTGTTCAGTTATGGCTGAACATACAAACTTGAGCTTAAGAATCGACAAGGTAGCATGTGCAGTATTAGACTTGGTGAACTCAGATTTTATGTGGAGGGTTTTGTTGTGTTAGCAGTTCTGGCATCTATAATTTAGAATATTTCAGTTATTACTTTACTCCAATCTAGTAGCCAGATCAAATACCAATGGTGTTCTATCCGAGCTAGTAAAATTACTTTGACACTAGGCAAGGCTACCTTTATTGCCAAGCTTGATTTATTTCAGTCTTAAATGTACTGTACAAAGATTTGTATAACCTTTTCAGAAAAAAGCCTAATTTCTAGAAAACAAATTTTCACATCGTTGTTTGCAGATAGTGGTGGGCAACCCAGGAAACGCACTTGCCCTGTCTTAAACCAGTTTTTAAATTGTCAGGGCTGCAAGAGGATACTAGTTATAATATAACTTCATATATGCAATTGGAGTTTGATAGCTGCCGGAAATGTCAAGAGTATAAAGCATCAACATTTGCATGGGGATTCACTCTTCTGATATGAGGAAGATAAGAATTTAATATGAAACCCTTTTAATGCAGGATGTCCTCCAACAAATGAGTTGTTAGAAATAACATCGGTGCCCTCCTATTTGTCAGGAATACAGGTTGTGCAGATGTTTATCTTTCCAAAAAGATTTCTCCCACATGTAACATGAGCCAAACTATGACTATACAAAAGAAAATTTTTAAATACCTTTGGAAAGAACAAATTATCTAGTGTCTAGGAAGCTTCACCAAGGAGCATTTGGAGCCCCAAATCTATGGGGATACGGAGTAGCTGTGATAGGACATTACGTACAGGCTAGTGGGCAAGAAAAACCTCTTATTTTATAGCGAGTTTCAGGTGTTGCTGTGGAGTATTCAGAAAACGGACAACTTTGGGTTCAGGTGGAGTAGATTTGGTTCAAGAAAAGATTTTATTTGAATTGAGATAAGACAGTCGATAAAAAGATATGGATAGAAAGAAACTTGGGATAATCACAATAAATAGAAGGTACTTGGGCAAAACTGAATAAAAATGGCTTGTATATAATGTTATACATATATAGGATTAGAAAGAGGCTGGCATTTACCAGTTCTAGGTGATGCAACAGATGAATCATTCTCTTATGAAAATTCCATAATAGTAGTACAATTGTGTATGGAAAGATGTTCACATTTAGATAACATATGGACTACATGCATTAAAAATGTGGCGGGGGACAGATACCAAATAGACGCATCATTTTTCTTAAGAGGAGTTAGGACAGCTTCTGCATTTTTATGCAAATGATGACCCAGACCTCGTGTGCAAAAATGGGGAAAAAGGGGTTGTGGATGAATGGCTGAAGTCTACTATGTTATGCTACATAATTTGCTTACATAAAACATCCATATTCTATACATGGCATTATTTCTCTGATAGGTGCGTGTGTGTGTGTCTATATCTATATTCTAACTTTAGAGCCTAGGTGTTAGTGCTGTGGTTTGAACATGTCCATTAATTTCATATATTATGGGAATGTACTGAAAAATAAAATGGGTAGTGGGAATGGACATAGGGCAAGATTAAATTGGCAACATATCTACATCACATGATAGGAATGATCATTTTTTTTACTTTCAGATTACTCCTCGGTATTTTTAAATTGAAATGGGGTCATCTTTTACATGGATTATTTGGTCTATCTGTATTGGCTATTTTCTTTAAAATCTGGAAGAACTGCATTGATAGACCTATATATTTCTAATGTATTTGGCAAAATCGTAGTATGTATCAGGAAGAAAGGTAGATGCAATGGTGTAGTTGGAGCTCTTGACAATATTTCTGTATTTCTTCTAACAATATAGAGGATTATGGAGTGGGTCACAGAACATAACCGGCCTGTTACTTGTTCAAGACATTGAAGCCAAGAAATTCACCTCCAGGGAAGTTTAAGGGATGAATCTTGGAATCCAAAGGACACCATAATAAATAGTTATGATAGGAGACCTTATCATAATTTTTTGTAGTGCATGAAGCTTATCTGTTCATGACCTACTAGATATTGAAGAAAACCATTATTTTACTGTTTTTTTAAAGCCAAAAAGCACTTGGCAAACACTACTGGATAGTGTAAAACCAAAAAGTCAGGAACACATTAGCATGGGTAGGCATGAAAAATCTGTTTTTATTTTGGCTCTTGTTTGGTGGGCATTGCTGGCAGGCTTGGCTGCATAGCTGGCCATTACTGGCAGGCTTAGCTGCATAGCATGACACCTGATCTTAACTGAAGCAGGAATCCTTAACATCTAAGATTGTCTCGCACTATAGAAGTGCTTAACTGGTTTGTCTTATTCCAAATATCTCGGCATGATCATTGCACTCCATGTACTACATATAAATATGTTTTTGGTCTCTAGATGTAAGATTAGTTCATCTTGGCAAATTCAAGAAAATCTCTACAATGCAATGAGAGCATTGAGTAGGATGCAAAGGAAATACTACCACTGATATATTTTACAGCACAATATCATGCTGTGGGATTGTGCCAGCATATATTGGACCTGCATTATGTGACAAATTGCCATTTTGTCGCATTTTATCATCCTCTTACATTCCCAACACCACTGTTTAAACAGTAAAATGCCTGCAAGAACTGTGCAGGTCTATTGACAGTAAAACTATTGCATAAGCTGTTTAGTGGATATATTTTATGCAGAGTTCACCGGAGAATGCACTGTTGATTAAAAGTATAGAATTACAGAAGTATCATCTGTATAGAGTGCACTGAAAAGTTTCCAAAAGGCCACATATAAGGGGCAATAAAAATAAGCACTTGGACCCATAAAGAGTGGGTGAGCATATGGTGAGACTTTATTGAATCAGTTTGGATAGGTCTGCCTAGCTTGTTAACTCCTTCCCTGGTCACATGTTTTGAGCTAAAAATTGTTTGGAGCAAAGTGTACACTTTAAATTAGAAACTCTTGCAGAATCCTTTGTGGGACTGCTGATTAAAAAAATGTAGTACATCTGGTCTAAAAGCCAAATGAGTGACATGGAGGCCTTGCAGGTCATGGTTGGGAAGGTTAGACACAAGGCAGTGGACTTTTCAAAATTATAGTACTAAATAGTTGAATCTGTTCAAAATTCAGTAAGGTAAAACAAAATGTCTAAAAGAAAGGTATAAGTGGATTTAGACAATTACAGAAAAATGATGTGTGGGTTGAATGACAACACCCTATATATTTTGATCTAGTGGCTCAAGCCTAATGTCCGAGGTACCAAACTTGAACTAGTAGGTGGGCCATTCTCACTGCATTGGCAGGAAGGAGCCTTGAATGTTAAACCCTGATTTTTATTTTTGTTCAATTGCTTAGCTTTAGATGTAATGACTCTGTCCAAAAACTTTATGTTGGCTGGAGTTAAAGCAGTTAAGTAATACCCTGAAGTGAATCTAAAAAGTGTGTGTGTGAGTTTGAGTTTGTGTGAGTTTGAGTTTGTTTGTGTGTGTGAGTGTGTGAGTGTGTTGAAGAGGTAGACCTGTAGACAGGTATGTATACATGTGTTCGCGTGTGTATGCAACAGAGAGAGAGGTTTAAATTGGTAGTGGAAAGCAGATGGATTCCTCAGGATTTTAAATTGAAATGGGGTCATTCTTTACATGGATAAGTTGCCCTATCTTGGCCAATTGAAATTTTAAAACAGTTTCGCTTGTGCTATTCATCTCCCACCTATTGCAACAGAAGTGAAGTGGAGACTTGTGTCAGTGGATACAACAAATTATGTAGAGCAAGAATAATGGGCAGTGAAGGATATGGAGAAGGGAATCTAATGGTGCTCGAAAGGCTGTACGTTAGAACCTGCTGACAGAGCTGGTGAAGTAGAGAGATGGGCCTTGGCTAGTGTTGAGGGATGAGTCACCCCTCAGAAGCTGCATACACCTTGGGGGGGGGGGGACTGCAGTGGCATGGATGCCCTAGATGACTTCTAACAGACACCTGACTGCAAGGAGGGGAGGAAGGAAGATTGCTACTTGGGCTCAAGAAGGAAGGCTGTGTTCACAAAATAGGCAAAGAGGGGAGATGGGAGTCTAGAAGGAATCAAGTTCCACCAAGCCCTCTAGACTCGAGCAATCCAGTAACAGAAAAATAAGTGAGCTAGAGATTTAACTTTCTCTTGTCTGTTTCTCTTATGTGAATAGAAGGTAACTGCATGGTGTCACCAGTGGGGAGACCTATTGGTATGTGATACAGAAGAGTACTTACAAAGGAATAAACTGCAGTGTTGTGGATGGTATGCATAGGCAAGATGGGCATGAAAATAAGTTACATCAGCCAAAGGAAAGTTGAATTTTTGGGTGCATTAAAGCAATTTTGAAGGTGAAAGTCTGAAAGCAGGACACTTACATGTTGACTGCTTAGCTTGAAGAGGGGAAGGGGCAAGTGTGCTTTAGGACATTGGCAAAAGTGAAAAATTATGTAGACTGTGGTACTGTCCCAAATAGTTATGACAGCTTTCATAATGCAGAAAAATAAGTGGAGATAAGTGCACTTGAAAAAGGTCATCTGCCGGACTTCGCTTGTATGAACTTGGTTTAAATATGTTCTTAAATTTTAACATTCTGTATATAGAAACAATTAGAAATTTTTGAAATAAAAAACGAAGTGTGATTTTTTGCTAAAGAAAATGATTGGCTTTATTAACCAAGTGATGAAATAATTTTTTTTTTTTTTTTTTTTTATAAGCATGTTAAAATTTTTTGGCATAGGTGTTGGATTTTTTATTTATTTTTTACAAATGTTCTATTGGTAAGAAATGCTTTAGGAAAATCGGGTGAATTCTCAATAGGAATGTAGTCCCTAAAGTAAATTATGATGCAAATTAGATTGGTGCATGTAGATATGTGCATGAAAAGTGTAACTTTTATAAGGTTGCCAAGTAAGCTAATGGGACTGTGAGGATAACAAATGGAGGGAGGAGGCACACTGAGATGGCCTTTACCAGAGATGAGGTTGCTAGTGGAGAGGGTAGGGGGTTGCGAGTGTATTCCTACCAGAGTATATCCTTTCTGTCTAGCTCCAGAAGGGTCGGCAAGGAATTGAAGAAATTTAGGGAATGGGAATATTGAAGATGGATAATAGGAGTGTAGGGGGCATGTGAAATCTGATAGCAAGGATATTGATGGATTAGTGGAGAGTGTGGATGTTGACATGCTTTGAGTATGTCAGAAATTTGGAAAAAGACTTTAGTTGGCTGGAGTAACATTAAGGATTTTAGTGAATATATGGAGAGGTGAGTAATTCTGCGGTTTGAGTGGGATTGGAAGTGACTTGCAGGTTTTAAATGGTGGCTAATGGAAGGGGTGGAAATTGTACTGAAGGCATTTTATGAATAGAAAATGGCAAACTTGCATCATTAACCAGCCACAAAGTCCTTGATGGCACATGTTCATTTTAAGAGTGTCACAAGTGATGTCCCACAGAGTTCTATATTGACTGTTGTCATATAGTTGGAAGTCCTAGCTGATGTCAAGGGTTTCTGTCAGATGTTTGCTGATTAACTGCAAATATGGTCCTGGTTACTCCACTCCACTAATTACAGGTAATGAAGACCACAGATGTGAGTGCAGCTCAAAAATGAAATATTGTACTCTTGGGGGAAACTAAAATGCCCCTTCACCTACCACTCAGATGATACTCTGAAGGCTACTGCTATCTGAGACCTAGCAGACTGTGGATTATCTCTCTTTGACATTTTTTCCTAGCCTAACTAATTAATTTATGAGGGTATGCCTGCAGATCCAGAGAAGCCTTCACTAATCATTCGTGCAGTAGAATACAATACCTCTTTAGCACACTAACCAGGGCTATTCCTCAACTTGAAACAATGCAGGTGTGCCAGACCAAGATAATCACTGAGCTCCAAGTTGCACAAAGTGTCTAAAAGCCTTGTTAATTTTTTACAATAGTCTGCTTGGCCTATACGATTTATGAAGGACTCCATCCTGTTTGACAACTTACACATTCAAAAACAGTAAAATCCACAATATCCACTCTAAGGATTTAGATCTACTTTGCGTTATGAGCAGAACCTATGAGCATGATAGAAATTGAAAAGATCCCCTAACTACCGAATAGGTTTCAAAGTAACTCCCAAACTCTAACGTCAACCTTGACAAATGGCTCTGGGCTCATACATTCACATCCCCACTTGTCTTCTGCTTTTAAAGATGGGGAGCAAGCTGTGGAAATTTCAGTAACTAGGCCTTTAAGTGTCTACTGAACAGATTGCCTAGTAAAACCCTATGAACCCATAGGCATGGGATATTTCAGCATTTCAAAACGAACAAACTGAACGGACAAGCCGCAAACTCGAAATAATAAATTCAACACAGCAAGGTGAACACAGGATACAATAGAGGCAGATGTAGCTTTAGCGCTTTCTTTCACTTTAATTAAAAAACGTGAACTTCTTCAGAAACAAAACATGTGCCCTCCCCAACACATGTCTTATAAACCCTTCAACAGGATATGATGTCATGAAGTTTCCATAATTATTACATATGTACTTAATACAAAAATATAAAAAGTATATAAAAATACATATATAAAAAAAATATATATATATATACATGTATGTATATACATATATATGTGTACATATTACAATATACTATCTTAAAGTTTACAAAATGACTTTTTAACATAAAAATGTTATTATTTAATGTATTCTTAATGTTCACAGAATCTAAACTGATTTTATATTTGTATAGGTGAAAGTTCAAACTATTATAAACCTCCTAATCAATTTCTTGTGATCATGAACTGTATCTAATCAATATTATACATGCCTATATAAATTATAAAGCATTATAATACTGTGATGCTAACAGTTGTCGTAATGTTTTTAAACTTGAAAACATTTATCCATAACTAAATAAACTAATATGAACTTACTTGTAAAGATAAAAAACTTAAATACAAGTAATGTACATAAATATATACATATACACATCATTGTCACTTGTATTTCTATTCGTTCGTGCTATTTTACCTATAGATCAAAAAACATTTTATATTAATTACTTCATTTAGCCCTGGATATTGGTCTGCCCCTAATAGTAGTTGCCAAAGTGCTTCCTTTTGCTCTAATTTATTATTCACATCCCCCATGAATGACATTTTTTCTATGTGGTCTAAAACGAAAAATTCGAACTTTTTGAATTCACTACAAGACAAAGAATGCCTTGCAAGTGCATTGTTTTTGTCTTTGTTCTTTGAATAATGATTTAGATTTAATTAAAAAGGGTACTTACGCATGTACCAACTGCAGACAGTGCAGATTTCTCAGTAATAGTTCTTTTGTTACTATGAAACATTTAAAAAGAACCTTCTGGGCAAGGAAATATTTCAATTGTAACAGTGAGTGCGTGGTTTATTTAGCCTGCTGTGTCTCCTGTGAATGTTACTATGTGGGTAAAACTGTTAGAATTCTGAAGCGAAGAATTTACGAACACACATTAGCTATAAAGAACAAAGACAAAAACAATGCACTTGCAAGGCATTCTTTGTCTTGTAGTGAATTCAAAAAGTTCGAATTTTTCGTTTTAGACCACATAGAAAAAATGTCATTCATGGGGGATGTGAATAATAAATTAGAGCAAAAGGAAGCACTTTGGCAACTACTATTAGGGGCAGACCAATATCCAGGGCTAAATGAAGTAATTAATATAAAATGTTTTTTGATCTATAGGTAAAATAGCATGAACGAATAGAAATACAAGTGACAATGATGTGTATATGTATATATTTATGTGCATTACTTGTATTTAAGTTTTTTATCTTTACAAGTAAGTTCATATTAGTTTATTTAGTTATGGATAAATGTTTTCAAGTTTAAAAACATTACGACAACTGTTAGCATCACAGTATTATAATGCTTTATAATTTATATAGGCATGTATAATATTGATTAGATACAGTTCATGATCACAAGAAATTGATTAGGAGGTTTATAATAGTTTGAACTTTCACCTATACAAATATAAAATCAGTTTAGATTCTGTGAACATTAAGAATACATTAAATAATAACATTTTTAATGTTAAAAAGTCATTTTGTAAACTTTAAGATAGTATATTGTAATATGTACACATATATATGTATATACATACATGTATATATATATATATATATATATATATTTTTATATATGTATTTTTATATACTTTTTATATTTTTGTATTAAGTACATATGTAATAATTATGGAAACTTCATGACATCATATCCTGTTGAAGGGTTTATAAGACATGTGTTGGGGAGGGCACATGTTTTGTTTCTGAAGAAGTTCACGTTTTTTAATTAAAGTGAAAGAAAGCGCTAAAGCTACATCTGCCTCTATTGTATCCTGTGTTCACCTTGCTGTGTTGAATTTAATATTTCAGCATTTGTGGTAGATGGGGGAAGTTGAGGAAAAAGGTAATATGTTTAAGGAAAGAAATGAGCTGAGAGATGAGCTGCATGGGCATGCAAATGTCATAAGGCAAGTCTGAGGAGGCTTAGTGGTCAGGATGGATAGGTTAGAGGTGGAAGTGAGAGGATAAAAAATGAGGAAGAACTGCTGTACATGTATTTGAGAAATAAGCTATGTGAGTTGTCTGGATGAAACCGAAGTGGTGGATGTGACTGTGACCAAGAGATCATTGTTGGGTCCTACTATAGTAATTGCCTTATGAGACAAAGGATGACGTTGATAGGAGATACAGATGGAATCCAGTAGATCTGTGAGAATCTGAACAGATAGAATGAATGCAGGAAAAGATGGCTGTGATACGGGGGAAGATAGGTTGTGATACGGGGGGAAAAGGGATGTATAGTGGGATCATGGTAGCATTCAGAGGGCGCTTATGAAAGGAAAGGGTTAAGAGCAAATGAGAAGAGTAAATGAACATGTACATGTTGAAGTGGCAGCAACATATTTAAGGGTAGGAATATTGTAATGGAGAAGCTTAAAAAAGCTGAGGGTACAGATTAATAATGCAGGACTCCAAAGCTAAAGGTGTCTTGGCTAGAAAAGTGGGAGAAATGGTGGATACATGCATGTATGAGCATCAAACTGCTCACCTAAAGGTTAAGGGTCAGAGAAAGCAAGCTTGTGTAACCACAGTGAAGGCCAAGGAGAGCTGGAATATAAGGAAGTGTTCAAATATAGGGGTGCTTGTGAATTTTACAATCATATATGGAAGGAAATAACAAAGAAATGGTTCGGGGGCTATCATGGTGAGGTATTAATAACTGGAATAATAAGAATTTGTAGGGGAGATAAACGCCATTAATGATTTGAAAAGAGGCAAAGCAGGAGGCATGGGTGTGTATGCTATATACATGGAAGGGAGTAGGGGTTGTAGGTCAAGGAGTTGCTCATACTAGAAATGGCAACATCCTTCCCCCGGGTTCCATGTACACTGGAAGCTAGTGGTATAAATGTTGGGCTGTATCCAGCTCTTTTGGCACCAATGGCAGACTCCTCATAAGTTGCCCAGTGAGTACTTGCCATTGTAGCCTTGGATGCTGCAACAAGCTGTGAAATGCTATTTGCCTTATCTGTGGTGTCCAGAGAGTATTGAAAGTCATGCACAGATTGGATCATTTCCAATATAACCTGTCTGTGCATTGGCCATACATGTAGATGATCACCCAAGATAGCACCTTCCAAGTTCTAGACATTGTGGAACAGCTTGAGAAAGAAGGATCAAAACCACCATAAGTGTAGAATATCTATTCTACCGGAGAGATGCTACATGTTGAGCACTTTTTATTTTCAAGACTAAGCCAAAATCTGACACGGGTACTGATTTATGTGCTATAGCAATTACTTGGCTTCATTAGGGAAAGGTGGTTGAGATCATGCACTGTAACCAAATTTCCACCTAGCATATTTTGTATCGTGGTGAGTACAGACCCTTGGTTGGGTTGGCAGCCCTTCCTTGAAGTTAATTTACCATTAGAGTGCATTTCCCACAGTGACTAGCAGCATTGGGTGTTTGTTCAGGTATAGGGAAATGTAAAGGTGCTGACTGTAAGAAGTATGACCGTCACTACTGGGGCTTCACCACGGATGACATTATGGTGAGTTACTAACACATACTCATCTGTATGATGCCTGATAACCATGGATAAGGCACACTGTGTAAAATGGGAGCAGCATGCTGTGCCTCAGTCACCAGATGCATATACCCTTCTGCATAGCCCTCACTCAGTATATCATGCTTCATTTGGATTGTCTGTCCCTGTCTGCAGCTTGTTCTTTATCCCAGTTGCTACTTTGACATTTACACATCATGATGGTGATATTATTGGCATCAGAAGTAAGAAACTGCATAGACCAAGGATGCTTGGAGCTGTGTGCCAGCTTTCTGACTGACTGTAGCCTCTTCCAAGTGCAGTTCCTTCCACAGACAGATGCTTCTTAACAGCATGTCTTTTCAAATCTTAAAGAAGAATATTCAGACTAAAAATTCAGGTTTCAGTAAGTAAGAAAAAAGTATAAGCATAGTAGATATGCCGGGACTAATTTAAAGTTTTCCAATTGGAAATGGTGTTTATTGACTGCAGTGGAGATCTTATGTTCTAAACTTTTTCCCCTAAATAGTCTGACTTTAGAGTTGGTGATAGAAAGTAAATGGGGGTGGATGTAAGAAGCCATAAAATTATTTTCTAGGTATGCAGCCCCCCTAGCAAGCTTGCAATGTATCAAACTTTTTCAAAACTTAATTTTCAATTAAAAATATTGGTTGCTCTGGGATATGGCATACATGCCTGGCAACTTTAATACTCTGTTCTAACGTGGTCTTTGTATTTTAAGAATGCTAATATGTTGTGTGTGTATATAGGTGAAAGATGTGATAGTTTGTTTGGTTCTGAGTAGACGGATGTAGAGTTTGGTGTACATATTCTGTTACTCGTATGCTGCAAATGAATATTTTTCATACATTATGTTCCATTAATATACCACAGTAAGACCATCTCAAAAATATCTGCACGATCTTCTCTTACCAGACAGTCTTGTCCCACTGAACAATGTGTATCGTGCATTTTATCACTTGTAGGAGTTGAATTTGTTGCTATATTTGTCTAATTGTCTGCCGTCGCAGTCTTAGTCTGTGTCCCTTCATTCATCTCATCCTCTGTTTCTAAATAGTAGAATACATCATCCAGGCATGTAATTAGTTATACTGGCCAAGTTGAGAATGCTGCTGACCCTTTGCTGTAAAAGTGGCAGCCCTTGGGTTTGTCACTATGCCCCTCTCATATCTGTGACAGTTTGATGCATTGTGTATGCACTAAATTAACCTGTCACAGAAATTGCAATAGGCAAAGGCCATGTAGTTCTGACACATTGTCCAAAAATAGTGGAGTTAAGCTTTTTTTATTTCTGCAATAGTGTTGATATGTTGTGTCAGGCTCTGGGCTCTGATTCATATGCTGCTGCACCTAAAAAATGGAGACACTCGGGTTGGGCTAGTAAAGCAACTCTCTTAGCAGTATATTGAGCAGTTGAAGCTCTTCACTGCTGGCCAGTACGGCTACCTCCTGTATGAGATAATCTGCACTGTGGTTCAGGGGTTAAATTAAGATATTGGTGTCTGTGAAATATGTACACAGTCTGGCATTTACTTATTGGACTTGAGTACATGTGGTTTGCACCATAAATTTGCAGCTGATGTATCTGGCAATGTGTTTTGCCATGTGCATACAGTGCCTGCTTCCATATAGGCATTGCTCGAATTCTCAGTTTTCCATATTTATGTACACACACATACTACCGTACACTTTTTTTAAAAGTCTGTATTTGACCTTTCTGTTTTGGAAGTGGTGGTCAGCAATGAGATTTGTACTTTTCTATCAAGTTGCATGACAACCAGGAAGAAGCAGGAAAAACTGCACACAAGAAAATTAAAAAAACAAAAAATAAACAAGATATCCTAGAAGTTGGTTAACAACTCGGATACCAACAATAAACTTGTCTCTCTGCATTTTTAGTGTGATCTGTGGCCCAGCACTCCTCATTGCTGCACACATTTCTGTCTTGCATCTGCATAATATAGATTGCTTGTAAAGTGGTAGGCCTTACACAGGAGTAACTTGCATGTCGTGGTTGTCTGTGGCCTTCATTGACCTTAATGTTCCTGTAAGGAATACCTTGCGTGGTAGCTCTTCAGATGTTGAGGGTCCGTCACATAGTAAGTATATTTCATTCCCAAATCTGCACATATTTAAAGATCATAGAATCTGTATGTCAGTCTGATGTATCAAGTGATTTTCTAAGAACTCGCAGCTTACCAGTTTGCTACTTTTTGTAGGTTATTAGTAGGTAAATTGGAAGCATACTTAAATATGCTTTAACATTTTTGTTCACTTGCTCCCAGGACTTGTAACTGTTATATGATCCTAGGCTTCTCTGTAGACAAGATAATGCAGTCACTAGCTACAGTTGTCATTATTTTTTACTATTTTTGTACTGTTTTTCCTAAAATTGGAGCAGTTCTTTCTCACTTGATTTGCTTGTCTGCTATTTATGCAAATTTTACAAATTTATCTTTCTGTATTGTCCAGTACTGATGAATGGCAGTCGTCTTTGGTATTCATAGTAATGGAATATTTCTCCCATATTGACTGTTTTTAAGTTGTTGACTAGGATTCACTCAAACCTTTTCCTCTCACTCTAATTGCCAATGTGGATAGGTCCGTTACCAGGACTGCAAAAAATGGTTTATTCAGATAGCAGCCACTGTGAGCTAGGTCTCATTATCACATCTCTGAAACTAACACTTATCAGATCTGGCCACCCTAGTGTTGTTCTCAGCAGTGTATACCTCACTTAAGTAAAGGCACCACCCCTACATTGTCTCTTGCATGTGCACACAATTCACACCTTATCTACAACCATTCATCTACAAATAAGCCCTCACAACTAAAAAAAATCCTCCCCTAGTTGCCCACATGCATTCTCAGACATGCGCAAAATCAACATTACTTCCCTGCTTACACCCATGTGGCCACCCAGGCACACAAGCATGCAAATGTATGCACACACTCACAAGCACTGCCACTTTACTCATGGCTGAGGTAAATTCACTGATACTCCCATATAAGTAATTTGATAATTGTATTGTAACAGCAGAAACTTTTTTTCTCTTGGAGAAAAATTTTACTTTGAGCAAACTGGCAATTGTGGACATACCTGTGGGAGAGTACATAACCAAGAAAACAGCTACCCTCCCACTGGACTTCTGAATTTGCATGTGGCTTCATCAGCGAGACTTCTGTCTGCACTGAATGCTTTCTGAGGAGAAAATTTCAGAAGTTAGAGCAGTCTCTGAATTTACAAAGCTTTACATGATGTGGAAGCCTGAGGCAAAGTTCTCACACTATGCTACACCTTTCAGAATCTTTGGTACTGTAGATTATTGACATGACAGAAGCTGTCATGTGCATGATGATTAGTGGTTGGTGCTAAGCGCCAAGTTTTATTTTTATGAATTAATGGCAAGCTATGATTTACATATTGGACTGCTCTACGTAATTTTCTGATGCAGAGTACACCTAAAACTATGCAGCTCCAGATGCAAAAGAATTCCAGTCCTTTTGTGCCTTTGTTTTAATTTGTCTTCACTGGAACATGATTCAACACTAGTAACCTACTGCTTCCTCGGTAGCAGCCTTGGGGAATTATTTATTGAAACTGTGTTCATAGACATGATCTTTAGGTGCAAAACTAGCTAACGTACATCTACTTGGCTATACATTGTTTTGATATAGTTCTAGATTTGTATAGTACTTATAAATATGCTGTAAAATTCTGGAGGGAACAGGGCCTTCTCCTGTGGGGTTCTGTATTCCCAGCATCCCCTACATAGTGGAATAAACATTTACAGTTGCAGTTTTTTTGGGAGAAGAGCATGTCAGTGTTTCTAGACATTTAAAAGAAATCATATGCAGCCATTCATTGTTCTCTAGACATCTTAGAGCAGTAATTTAAAAATTGCACAAGGAAATTTCATTTTTACTCTCTCAACTAAACCACGCAAACAATATTATGAGTGGTCTGTAGGCAACTCATAATATTTAAAAACTGTGCTACAAACCTGAGACTGTATCTCGTAGTGGTTTTAACAACATAATTCTTAAGCTTGTGCCTAGAAATGTTTTTTTTAATTTTCTGTACTATTTTGCTTCAGTTCAGGATATCCTTGTCTTCATCTGCTTATCTTCTCCTGTTGAGTTTAGTTTCACATTTGAAAAGAAAAAAAAATACTCAACGTCTTAATACAGGAAAATGATTAGGGTAAGAACATTGTCCCAACTATAAAGAATGGAAAGTGGCTAATCCAGAGTTAAGCCAGCAGTTTTGTCCTTTAAAAAGGATGTTTCTAAGAATGTATAGTAGTCTGCAGATTCCAGGTCATCCTAATAAGGATAATTTATAAATGACAAAAATCTGTTATATAAAATGCTGTGAAGATGGTGGTTCAGCCAACTGTTTCTTCTCATCCAAATATTTAAATATATATTTATATAATATAGGGGTGTGTGTGTGTGTGTGTGTGTGTGTGTGTGTGTGTGTGTGTGTGTGTGTGTGTGTGTGTGTGTGTGTGTGTGTGTGTGTGTGTGTGTATGTGTGTATATATATATATATATATATATATATATATATATATATATATATATATATATATATATATATATATATATATATATATATATATATATATATATATATATATATATATATATATATATATCTTTGGATATTTTATTTCAGTTCAGACAGAGTTTCTGAAAACTCGATCATATGAAGTTCGAGTTTTCAGTAATTCGAGATTCTGAAGTGAAACCATATATAGATATAATACTCTCTTGGTATTGGGCCATCCTAGTAAGGATGTAAATATCAGAAAATCTTTCTGGCTTTAACATTCTTAAAAGGACATTTTGGCAATAACTGTTGTAGTTTCATCCTGATGCTATTTAAGTTCTATGGCTTAAATAGAACAAAATCTCTGGAAACCTTTTGTTCATTTAAAATACTTTATTTGTAATAAGTAGGCAGTTGAGAGCTGTTTTCTATAGATGTTGGGGCTGTGTTCTTGCCCTAATTGTTCTCATGGATCCAGCCCCAAAGTATCAAGTGGCCCAAGTCTGCCGTTTCTGGGTTCGCAGAGGTTACTACAAGTCCCCCCCCCATTTTAGTTAATACAGGAAAATGGTATTATCCTGAAGTTTCTTATCAAAGGAGAAAGGTGCCAGGTTGACTGAAGTTTGCAACCATCTTTCAGTAAAATCTTCAGTACATTGTATTAAACTGAAATGTAACCACTTTTTTATAAAACAGATGGTTTCCAGATAAAATGCAACAGAGGTGTTATTAACTTCTCAAATGCTTACACATATGTAGGATTTAAGTATAATATGCCTTGAAATGTTTCTTCAGGTCAAGGGAATACATTTTCTTATTTGGACAGTCTCCTACTCAATAAAAAGCTATGCAGCTGGAGAAATGAATAATCTTGTATTTAAATTGAAGGAAAATGGGCAATACTAATAGGCAGGTTTGTGTGGAAAAAGACCGAGGTGATTTTTGTCCTTCTGGGGTTTGGTAGACTGTTCATTTGTCTAGAGTTCATGCCTGACTATCCATCATCTGAGAAATTGTGCATTTACTGTTTGGACTTTTATTCAGAAATGGGTAGTAAATTAAGTCCAGATAAGTCTATTTCCATCTAAATGTTTACATCTTTCTAGTTTTGTGCAAATGTAAACCTGTTTGTTTAATTTACAGGGTAGAGTTTTCTATTTCAAAATGCTTGTGGCCTCCAGTATGTTTTTGGCTTAAGGGATATGAGCATAGAATAAGAATATTTATTGAAGTTAGAGTAATTCCCAGGATGCTGGAGCACTTGTCACTGAAATAAAAGTCCACCATAGCCAAGTTTGAGACTATAAAATAGCTGCACAAGTCAAAGACCATTGCAAGGCATTTTTAGTTGTGTTCATAATCTCAAAAGCATATCACACAGCAGTGCTTTGAGCTGATTGTGAATAATACCTATACTAACACTGAAGATATAACCTATTGGCCTATTTAAATTTAACTCTAACTACACCCCTCTCCCCCCTTAGCCTGCCCCTCAGGATGTATCTAAAACTCCCCTCTCCTGCTATCACACAACACCAAACCCTGAAAGTGCTATTAAAAGGTAAGAATACAGTGTTGCTGGTTCCTGACAATGCTATCCCTGGATGCATCATGAATAGCATGAAGCATGATTTAGGCACACCCCTAGCATTTACTGTTCAGTGTCTGCCTCCATACAGGTTTTGTACCAAGAGAATGAAGAACAGCTACAGTCATTCCCCTGCATAAGCAAAAACTTTATACAGATTCAGGCAATTACAGACCCAGAAGTCTCTCCAGGACTTAACATAGGAAACTGGTAAGATTTGTCATGGAATTAATCAGGACAATGGGAACCTCCAAACCCTAGACCTGTCTCAGTTTGAATTCATCAAGGGCAGGCCATGCTTATTCAACCTACTGCATTTTTTTAAATGGTCACCAAAGCAGTGGATAAAGGCAGAATGGTACACACACTGCATACCTCAACACTTGCAAAGCTATTGAAACAATTCCTCACTCTGGCATAATAGAAAAGCTAAATAAACTGTGGGAAACATAGGCATTTGTTTCCAGAATTGCCAACTGGCTCACGCATATCGGATGCAGGTAGTTAAAATAAGGGAGGTTTAACTCCAAAAAGAGATCAGTCACCAGTGGATTCCACCAGAGTTCTGTGCTGGGACCTCTCCTGTTTGGCATTTACTATTCTGAAGTAAATCAATACCAAAGCGTTCTGGCTGACTAAGTTTGCAGATGACTGCAAGTTATGAGCAGTCATTGAATCCCCATATTACTCTGACAACCCTGCTGGAAGGCTAGTCTCCAATAAATAAAATCAGGGTCTGAAACTAAATGCCAAAACAATGTTGCTGTATCCTTTGGGAAGTTGTTTACCCCAGGGCACCACCACATTGACATTACACCTTTAAGAGTTGATCCAGTTTGAGATTTGGAAACTTGTGTGGACTGGACCGTGACCTAACTTCTGACCAATTTGACTATTGTAAGAAAGTTTTCTGTATTGAACACCTTGGAAACAAAGGAGTATGCATAGAAATAGGGCCGTCATTGTCTCCCTTTACTCGGCTCTCATTAGGCCACTCATGTCCCATTTGGCATGCATCTGTCCAGAAACATGAAACTGGAATGCCCACAGAGCTGCCTCATAAAAGGCTACAAGTCCTAAACATGTCCTACATGGATGGACTCATAGTCCTGTCACTGTATCCCTACAGGCTGCTAAGAGGTGTATCTGGCATGCAAGGGTTCTTTCAACTCATTACTGAAGGATTTACTGTACATCAGCAAGTCAGATGGCATAAAAAGTATTCTGTCTAAGGATCTAAACTCTTCCATGAATACAGCACAGTGGTTTGAAGGGACAGGTCTATTTCACTGGGTTCCTATCACGTTGTCTACCTTACAAAAGTTCGAGCCATATGATTGAACTTTTTAAAGTTAGAGCATTTCAACGGAGATCCCCCTACAATGTGGCAATGGATGTTTTCCATTGTCTGCACTGTAGTGCGATCTCTGAGTTGGTTTATTTAAAGAGCGGGGGGTGCAGGGGGACTTGCCCAGCCCCCCGCTTAAGCTTTTAGGTAGTTTTTTTTTTTTTTTTTGTTTCTAACTTTTAAGTGTTCGAACATGTGGTCTCGACCATATGGTATTCAAACTTTTAAAAAGTTTGATAATGTGATATAGATCCTATTTCACAGAGGATATCACTGTTATGGAAGAGACTCCCCTTCCACATAAAACAGAGTTCATCTCTGTCCATTTGCAAGCAGGATTTAGACCTATGAATGGGAAAGAGAATTTACACCAGGACTGCCCCCTGTACTACTAATGGGACAGATGCAGCTCCTAAATGCTTAAACCCATATATGGGTCCTCTCAAATTACCTGTGGTATGATCCCAGTTATTCTCATTAGGGGTAATATATAATTATCCACCATGGGATGGGTAAGGCCAATATATAACTAAATGGGTTAGGTTATTTCAAACAAAAAAAGTGAAACTGACTCTGCTTAAAATGGCTTGCAAGGGTAGCTAGTCTAAACTTAACTGTTCTGTTTTTCTGTTATAAATCTCAAATGTTTTTGGTATTGCAATCCAACACTAACTATATGGTTGGACTATTTTAAGTAAATATCAACTTTGTGTTCTAGTAATCTTGCTAATGGCAGCATTATTATACAGTCAAGGGTATATTTGCTGGCAGTGGAGTGATCATTAACCAACGATACAAAAGAAAAGTTCTTGTCACTGTTTATAAGGTTGCATCAATATGAGGGTGTCAAAATTCTTGAGTCTGAGATTACAGCTCTGATCTGCAGTTTTTTTTCTACTGCCTAGGGCAGCAGAAAACCTCCTGCCTTTTGGAAAAATACATGTTAACGTCAGTCGATGAAAACTAGGAATGCAGACTTGAAGTGCTATAGATTACTTTTCTGAAACCACATATATATAAATGTATATGTATTTTATATACTACTAAAATCCACAACTTTTTTCATTTCTAGCATTTTGTGTTAGGGAAATGGGCCCTAGGACTTTACTACTTTCTTTCTAGGTTTGTCTTTAGTCATGCTAAATAAATGCAGACCTTATAGTAATGTGAAAGTCTATTTCAACTTTTCACTTTCACTGTATCTTTAGGCATGGGATGTACAAATCTAACTTTTTTTAAAAGTTGAATGAAAAAAATAACTTGTTCCATGTTTACTGCAGGTTCTTTGTATTGTTATTCCTCAGTACAATGCATATATTTATATTGTGTGTGAAAAATATAGAATATGCTTTGTATGAACATTTATAGTGTGTGCACATGGCTGTACACTGCCTCTTGGCTGGCTGCTGTTTTTGACATACCCTAGCTATGTCTCTGACCAGAACAGCAGAACTGGGGTACAAACATGTCTACAGCGATGGAATCTGGGTGAGATAGCAGACCTTTGTTCTGAGAACCCCAGAAGAAATGTTGGTACCATACCATGTTTTTGTAATAATATAGATCAATATTCCAGATTCTTTATTATATACGGTTATAAAAATCTGTTTTATTGTGTAGAATAAACTATTTAAATGATTCTAAGGTTCCATTCTATAATGTACGTTTCCCCAGTGGTGGGGAAATTAGGCATTTTAAGCACAAATATTAAAGCCTATAAGCCTGAGGCCCGATATTTTTTTTGACAAAGTGAATGTGACTTCCCCACAGAAGGACCTTGTGATTTTTGTAGTTCTGGGAATTACTGCACTCTGAGTGACCCCCAAGCCTAAAACCTGTGCTTCCAAAACTGATTGTCATGGCTACTCATAGCCATAAATGTGGCAACTCTATGGTCATGAAAGCAAAGTCTGTGATGTTTCTGAGGACAGTGGCTCTGTCAAAACAGTTGACCTGTTTGTCATGAGTCGTGATTCATTGCCTTTGAGCCACAAGCTACCCAGCCATGATGCCACTGAGTCTACAGGTCTTTAATACTCTTGGAACAATGACCATGTCATTCCCTTTGATTTCCTATGTGCATAAGAATGAGTACTGCTACTATGGTAAAGATTAAGAAGTGTCTTTGCTAGAGTAAGTTTTTTGCAGCAAGTCCAACTATAAAATGTCATACTGGATTTTCTTATGACAGAATGGTAAGGTCACATTTGTTGGGCAGAGTACACAATTACTCTACTATTGGATATTGAGGCTCAAAATAAGAATAAAATGTTAGAAGTGTCTCTCAGCCCTGAACTAGTTAGTGCTTTAAGAATGTTTCTCTGCCAAAATGACACAAAAGGACTCGCCTTTGGTTTTGCAAGTTGACTGTTATGGCATGAATCTTTGTAAATTTTCTCTGACGTGGTAAAAATGCCAACTAAACCTGTTGTGAAACCAGTGGTAAATGCTGAAAATGAGCAAAAGGTATCTGTTTACATAACTGTTTTAAATATGGGTAAAATGTGCCACATGCCTACATTGTCAATTAAGGATAGTAATGTTTCTCCATATAAAGTATGCCGATAGTAATTGTTATGTAGATGGGATAAGTGTAATCTCTTTAAGTAATTACAAGGAGATGCAATGGCTATTAGATTTGGCTAGTGTAGTTGCACTTACAAAAGATTAGTATGCAAGAAGAAAAACTTACTAACAAAGCAGTAGAAGTGGAGGTGAGAACCTATATTACATTACTCAGGTACAATGTTTAATAAAGGTTATTACCTTGGTATGTAGTATGCGATTAAACGTATGTTATGTAGTATGCAATTAAATGCATGGTATGATATGGAAACTTTTTTTCCTGCTTTTTGAGTTGTGTATAGACCAGAGGAAGAAACTAATTCTTCAGTAAACCACACTATCCATATGAAGAGAGGAACCAGTGAGAGAATAAGAGGACAGTGTACCTTTGTTTAGAGTACAGCAAAGAGGTGACAAATAATTCAACACATGGACTGGAATGCACTAACTTCATGCCTTGATTTTCTTAGGTGTATGATATATATGGCTGCATATCCAGGGGAAATTTTGCAAATTTAAAAAGAAATCTCACTATGCACCTAGGATAGACCAACCCACCAGCAGACAATATATAGAATTTATAGATGGACCTTGGGTTACTACTTAATTTGCAGAGAAGGGAACACATGCTGAAACATTATAGCAGTTGTTAGTAAGGAAAATTTGTTTGGAGTAGAATTGAGATCTCTATCAAGAGGAATGGTCCAATATGGGGAAATTTTAAGCAGTAGGAGGATGTTGGACATTAATAGCAGGAGGATTTTAGTACAACTATATATGTAACAGTGTAGTAGTAAGAGTTTTATATACTCCCTCACATTACTGCAAGACAGAGAAGTCAAAACTCCATGCAGGAAGTAATTTGGGAAAACCAAAAATGTCAAGACCTATACTTCTACTTTGTTGACCAAATTTTTTATTTTTCAGTAAGTAACAATCAAATTCAATAAACTTAAATCATAACTATTAGTGTGTTCATAACAAAACAAATACAAACTATGTACAATATTTACAAATGCCTGTTGTTGGATATTAAAACTAAACCTCCAAAATTCTCACTTTTCATTACTAAGTCTGTCATTAATTATGTTATTCAAATATAGATTAATAAGCAAAATCACTTTAAAACAAGGGTTGTTTGAGAATGTATTTGAATAAATTCTTAATTATTTTACTTTAGTCTGTTTGAGTGCTGTTTCCTCTAGAAACTAACGAAACACTTCAAATGATGGAGTAGATAGTCTTTCTTTGTAATGCTTTTTCTTGCAACATTCATGATGGACCAAATAATTCACATTCATCAACTCGTATCTATTTTATATTGAATGATATTAAATACTTTGATAAAAATAAATTGTTAGAAAATAATGCTTGCAAAAATTCTATTTTAGACCAAAATAAAGACATGGAAGAGCATTCATAAAATAAATGAACCCAATCCACACTACAAACTTGTTAATATCTCCAACATGAGATGTTTCCATTTATTTTAACAATTTTATTCGGAGTTGAAGCCTTATTTAGAAATTTCCAGGTGAAAATGTGTCAAAACTGAGACCATGAAGTATGTTCAGTAGAATATAGTAATTGTGATTTATTATAGGAATTAAATTGTGATGCATTATGCATAGAAAAATGGTTACAATAATTTACATTTACATTTGTTGTTTTCAATAAATATTTTTGTAGTTTAGAAATTAAATTGGAATTTAACATTTCATAAAGTAAATAAAAAAGTTTAGGTTCTTAATAAAAAGAATTTAAAATAGATATACATAGATCATTTGTATTAGCTTTCAAGTTATGTAATCTTGGGAATTTAAATTGAGGTGTATTAAACATTTGAGACCTAAAGAAATTCAGTGATACCAACAACAAACCCCTTAGTCTCCCAAAGTTCTGACAATTGATCATTTAATTTTATTGTGACCATTTTTTGTAATGTTGAAAGGAATAAGACTCTAACTGAAGTTTGATATCTGTGTTGGAGAAAATTAGTTTTAATGCTAATAAAATTAAATATTCTGAATCTATATGACTAATTTATACTGTATCGTGTTACAAAAGTAATGCCAAATTATATTTGAATTTAAAAAAATTAGATATATTGATTATCTCATCTAGAGAATTTAAATGTAAGGTTTTCTGATTTAAATTATAGTTGGGATCAATCCAATGTAATTTAAAAAAATTCAGGCATTTACGTAATTTTCAATATCAGGAAAATGAGTTTCCCCCATTACTACAAAATCATATGTTATATGTAAAAGCTATTCTAGGTTTGTGGGATACCAAAGAAAATTTAGGGAAATTTTAATATTTTAATATATTTGTGGAAAAAAGCATGAGCTATATAAATAAAATGTTGTTTTCCTAAAATATTAAGCCCTCAGATGAGAAGTCAATTCCATAGAGATGAGATTTATTTATTAATATTTCTGCAACGGAGTTATTTCATCTATGGAATAAAGTAATTCCGTACCTAAATATTCTGTGGCATTAACCTGTAAGCCAATGATGATATTTACACAAGTGGACATTTTATTTTTTTTATTTAATATTCTACATTTAGATTGATTTAAAATGCAGACCAGAAATGTTTTATTATGGATTCCAGTTCAAAAATAGTTTTATGAATTAAAGTGTTAAAATATCAGAAACAACATAATTTTAAAAGAATAAGTATTCAAAATATCTATTCCTTTGTTTTTGTCTGATTTTAGAATGATAACTTTACTAGCTAATGCAAATAAAATGGGAGAAAGAGGACAACCTTGTTTATTTCCTTTAATTATAGATGTATATGAAAGAGCCTATTTTACATATGCTAAATTTTGTTTTTATAAATATTTTTCATAAATTAAACTTAAAGGAAAATCAAATTATTCTAATATTAAAAAAACATTTTAGAGAGTCAAAAGCTTTTTCAATATCTAAGCTAGCTAATAAAGCAATATTTCTCAAATAATTTTCAAGAGTTAAAATACATATGTTATCTTGTGTTTGTCTTTGTGTAAAACCTGTTTGACTAAAGTATATTACTTGACCTATGGGTACTTTTATTCTATCTGTAAAGATCGTCATAAAGATGGATGTAAAAATCTTATTCATAAGTGAAATGGGCCTATAAGATGAGCAATTTAGATAATTAATTCCTTTTAATATTGGTGAAATTAAAGACATTTCCATGAGGGTGGCATCTTTCACTAGAGTAGATTTCAATAAGCATGTTTTGAGAGGAAAACATATAGAATATTAGGAGGAGAAGCTTATATATTTCAGAGATTAACCCTTCTATTACAGGAGCTTTACTGGACTTTAATTTTTTTATTTTCTACAACTTCTTTATAATTTATGGTTGTATTTAAATTGTCTTAAGTTATGAAGGTATCTTATAATTGAATGTAGAAATATTTGCATGAATATTCATATTGGTGTTTAATAACCAAAGGCATCAATTTCAGCTATATCTGTTCTATTTTATTTCTTTCATTACTGATTTACTAATTTCTAAAATATTATTCAATTTAGATTGAATCTTAACTCTGCTAGAAAGATTATGCTTAAAGGTCTCTACTTCCCAGAAGATCTGGACAAAAAGTAAGGAAAAGGGTGGTGAGTTTTATCCATGGTCAAATTTAAGCAACACAAACGTAAGAATGGAGTTTAGTGTATACTGACAAGATATCCTTGAACAGGGCATTGAGGATATTTAAACTGAATGAAAAGCAAGACGCACATTCTATGCATTCCATTATTAGATCAAAAAGGGAGCTAGTAAAAGAAAAAAAAAATCTATGTCCGAAAGATAGTAAATAGTAGTAAACATGGTCTTTCGGAGAATTTTACACTCCGATCTCAGTGCCTTTGTTCTAGTGGAGGGGGCAATACCCTTTTTATTTCAGCAAACTAATCATGAGGTAATCCATTTGAGTTTTAAAAAGATGCAGAAGGCATGACTTTGAGCAGACTGTGTGAGAAAGCAGTTGGAGAGACGAGAAAGGTACTGATGGCTGTAACGTCTTGCCTACACGGTGAAGTTGAAAAGCTGTTTTTTTTGTTTGTTTTTTTTTTTTTTAAGTATGGACTGAGAGAAAGTAATCCACCAGTTATTGGTGCTCAAACTCCTTTCTTTCATGAGTGTAGCTTACATACAGCCATATATATGATAGGGGGACTCGCAGGAATAGATAAAAATAGAGCAAGAATTTCAGTAAGGATTTACTGGCTATAATGAAAGAAGTTGAAAATGCTAATGAGTGCCCTGATCATCAGAAAACAGCCCTAGATTAAGGGTTTAAAATTTTCTTTTGATTCAGGTGCCTGTCTCAAAGGTACAATTTGAGCATACTGCCAAGGATATTGTTGACATTGGTAAAATGATTCGATGGATTCTAATATTTGGTTGTTTTGGTTAATGCAACTGAGTACCCAGAAGCTATCTAACTAAACAAGTCTGAAGTCAAATATCTGGGTATGAAGTTGGTCTTGTTTTCATGGGCAGCAGTCAAAAGGAAATACTCACTCACCAGGGACCTCTAGTTGTATTCAAATAATATACCAATTGTGCCAGTAATTTATCGTTGAATAATTAAAAACTTGTTTTTCATTCCCCTTGCCGATGGATTAGTGGACATAGAATTTTTACACTAAGCTTTTTTCCTGCCTTTCCTTTAACTTAGTCTAGTCCAGATGCAGATTTGCTGTATCCAGGACTGTTTAGCTTCTGAGCGGTGCCAAAGTCTGCTCTTCAATTTTTCCCTTAGACTTGCTATTTCTCATTTCCTGCACTTTTACTAGCTTATTAATCTAGCACTTTACCAGGTTTCTTGTAGCAATTATTGTAGCACATAAGTGCTACCAGCACTAAACGTTCTAAAAGGAAACCGCTCCAGTACTTATTATTAATACCCACCCATCCAGGCATGTCTAAATGTCAGTTCTCTGTGCTTTCTCCTATTAACCTGGTGAACTTGGGCATCCTGAGGCAATGTAGCAACTGCCTCATGTACACAGACAACCCTCTCCTCTTACCTGACAACACTCGAGACTTGCAAGATATGCACTTGTATATCCAAATTGGAAGCCACACACTCTCCAGCCAAGACCAGAATAGCTGGTCAAGAGGAGAAGGTCAGCACTTGCACCACACCTCATGGAACACACAGTCCTCCAGAACACACACTAGCACAGCCTATACATAAAAACACAAACCACACATCCATCTTTGCAGAGGCTCTCAATAAGTCTACCCAAACCGCTGAGACCAGCAGGGTAAAAATGCACTCTACCACCATACCACAACACTAATAATGAGACACAACTCTCCTAAACAAGTGTGCCTCTCACCCAAAGCCTCTAAGGCAGAACAGCATGCCCAACGCACTAGTCATAGGTGACTCAATAGTGAGGCACACTGATGTCCCACTCACTAGGTTGAAAAGGAGACAGTAACAGTCAGCTGCCTGTCAGGTGCCGGCATCCACCACATAACACATGCACTCAGGTCCCTCAACAACAGGCACAGATATGACTCTTATTGTACATGTGGGTGTGAATGACCCGAGATGTACTTCTGTGGACTACATGAAAAAAGACATGGAGGAGATCTTGGATTATGTAGCCCAGGTGGGTATGACAATAGCCCTGAGCAGCATCCTACCATCACCCTGAATGATACCACATTACAAGCCAATAAATGACTGATTTTAACAATTGGCTGTTTCTGGTTTCATTCTAAGGGGATCCTATCTGTCTGCTTGGGATGACATGATTAACAGACTTCAATTCTTTGCCAGAGATGGCCTGCATCTGTCACCCCTGGGCTTCTGGATACTGGTCAAGGCTCTTGCCACCCCTATAGTGCTTTTTTTGCCAATGTTCCAGAGAACAAATTACCACCGTAACAGCTACAAACAAATACAATCCGAGGGTCATGCTGCTCAATGCTGGAAGTCTAAATCACCGCTGGAAGTCTAAATCTGAAAATGCACTCACTCGAAGTACTCCTTAAAATGGAGAACCTCGACATTTTGTGCTGTAACAGAGACCTGGTTCAAGGCAGCAGAAAGCACCCGTGCACTACCAGGCTATAACTCCTTCCACATCTTTCGGCCCCAGAACTTGGACCGACGCTCCAAAGGTGGTGGTGTTTCCATATTGATAAAGGATGCACACACCTCCAGACTGGTAACCCAACATAATGGATCAGAGATACTTCAGGTGCAGCTAACACTGGGTAAGACAGCAATTTCAGGTTGTAGTCTGCTATAGGTCCCCAACAATGTCCCAAGAAAACTCCACATTCCTAAGTGCATTGGAGAATATTGGGTCCAACCTAACACTCTCATACTGGTCGACTTCAACTACCCCTACATTAACTGGGAAAACTACTCTAGTACCAATACACTTACCCAACGTTTCCTGGAATTCATTAATTCAAATACCCTGGATGAGCTTGTTCTTACCCCACTAGAGGTAGCAACATCCTTGACCTGCCCATTACTAACATTGGCGACCGTTGCTCTACACCAATAGTTAACTCCTCTCTGGTTGGATCAGACCACAAACTAATCACCTTGGAAATACACATCCCTCTCCCCTCCCCCACAAAGGAAACTACTATGAAAAACTTCTGCAAGGCTAACTTTGGGCTCCTAAAAACAGAGGTGGCTAACATCATGGCACCCATGCAAATGGAAAATATTTGTGTAACTGCCAGATCATACACCACTGCAATGTATGAACGCATACACAAGTGCATGGATCTCACCATACCCAATAGAACCAAGATGCTGTCCTCCAAAACAAAAAAAGAAAGCCAATTTGATGGTCCCCTGCCATAAACTATACAACAGGAAGAGGAAACTGATGTGGAATAAGGTGAAGTACCAAGACTGGAAAAACTCCCTTATCCGCCTCCACAAATCCTCTAAAGCTAGCTATGAAAACAGAATTGCAACAGATAGTAAAGATGACCACACAAATCCTTCTATATTTATGTAAAGAATCTCCATGGCCACACCCAGATATTGCCAATATACTGGCCAGATTCAGTGCCAACTTAACCCATATTACCCCCCTCAAAGGACTGATCACAATACCAGTAGATTGTCAGGCACCCGGTATTACTGCTGCATAGGTTAAAACAGTACTGTGCAAGGCCAAGAATACAGCTTCCATAGGGCCTGAGAATATCCCTGGTTGTGTTCTACATTAACTACAGAGTGAACTGGCACCTAACCTGTGTGCCCTGTTCAATCACAGTCTCACCTAAGGCTTTTGTCGCTACCCATTGGTGCACTGCTACAGTCATCCCTCCACAAAAGAGGAGGGATTTTGCAGACCCTGGGAATTATCTCCCCATTAGCCTGATGAGTCTGATATGCAAAACTATGGAACGCATCATCATGAACCTAATAAACAAGGTTATAGGGACTCTCCAAACTCTTTGGATCCCACAGTTTGGTTTTGTGAAGGGAAGATCATGCCTGCTCAGCTTGGTCGATTTTCTTTGAGTCAGTCACAAGAGCTGTGGGTGAAGGCAACGTGGTTCATATAGCAGACTTTGATCTGGCTGAGGTGTTTATCATTCCCCATTCAGGAATCCTAGAAAAACTCACTAAGGTAGGCTTCAACCCCTATATCACCTAGGTGGGTTGCAAACTGGCTCACAGATCCCACAGTGTGAAAGTTGACTCCAAGTCAGACTGCCGACCAATCATGACTGGAGTCCCACAGAGTTCAGTCCTGGGTCCTCTCCTGTTTGGTATCTACTTCCCTTGATGTCCGGGCCAACACAAAGGGTTGCAAGTTGTGAGCTATTAACTCCTCAAGTGATGTTAACATCCTACAGAAAGGCCTCACTGAGACACTGGTGTCAGAACCATGGCCTTAAGCTCAATGCCAAAAAATGTACCATCATCCCCTTTGGGAAAAACCTGGTTCCCATGAATTAACACATGGATGGTAGTCCACTGAACACGGAAGGTGTTAAGAGATCTGGGGACACAGGTTGACAGCAGCCTCTCTTTTGACCACTACATTGCCACAGTGGTCAGAAAGTCCTATGTAGCACATCTCTTTACTAAGGGTTTTGCATCCAGGAAGAAAGAGGTCATTATCTCCCTCTACTCTTCCCTCATTAGGCCAATCCTAGAGTACATTTGGTATGTATCTCACTAGACACCTGCAACAACTGGAGAGGCCACAAAAGTATCTCACAAAGAAGATCCTAGGCCTTAAAACACTTGTCCTATATGGACAGACTTAAAAAAACTCCAACTAGTCTCTGTCTCATATCGCCTACTGACATGCAAAGCCATGTCTGATCCAGCTCTGTTAGAAATGCTACATATAAAGAAATTCCAGTCCCACCACATCACATGATCCAGTGACATCAACCTCATTACCACAATCAACAAAGTGCAGGAGGGACAGGTTCAAAACCCAGAGACTGCCCTTGCTATGGAATAGATTTCCCATACATGTCAAACAGAGCACCTCACTGGCCATCTTCAAGAGAAACCTTGATGAGTGGATGGGAAATAGAAAATTCACCACCGGGATCATTCCAGTGGCTGTACTCAACAGAGGCACTGGGAACCAAGGTCAGGTGGCATGATGTCAAGGTAATCCTATGGGCTAGGTTTGTAAAGGCTCCAGGATCAGTAGCCTAGTACACACCTATGAACCTATGAAGTCTATACTTTGTACAATCTGGGACCAGTTTCTATCATATTTCCTGTTTGCAATGACCGAAGTTTGCAGGCCTTAAAATGGCTTAGTATTTTTGAGTTATTGTATGGCAAGCAACCCTGTGGGATTATTAAAAATTGCCAAAGAACTTCGAGTTTTCCTGTAGATGGGGTTTCCAATTCTCCCACCTTCACCAACACTTCAACTCAATCCTTTTGTTGCTTTTCTCCCTACAGTATGGTTCCAGTACTGTCTGGGTACCAGAAACCTTCTTGTAATGAAATTCTTTAGTGCAGAAGAAGAGAAAAAATGTAAGTGAATCTAGCTAATGTAGTCTCTCTCAGAGCGTAACGGAAATGATTTGAGCAGATGTTCTTCGTCTTCCCTTGCTGCAGTCCTGACAATTGGGTATAGTCCGCGTCCCAGTCGGCCCGAATACCAGAGTATAAGGCTGACGTCGGTCATGGCGCCTTAGACTGACGTCAGTACGTCAGGGTACTAATGCGCATGACCGACGTCATTTCCTCAGTCTTTTTTGCCGCATGGTCCGATGCAGAAGCAATTTTGCGAGTGCAGGTTGGCGTTCTGAGATTTTCCGAAACCGGAGTTTCAGACCGAATACAGAGTTGGCTAAGTAACCCGTTGGAACATTTTGGTTTTCTTGCCTCAGTATTTAACCGGATGTCAGAAAAAGTGAATAACTGTATTTCTTGTGGGAAGCAGATACCGCATAGGGATTATCATACATTGTGTATACCTTGTTTAGGGCCTGAGCACGCCGTTGTTGGTTGCCGCTCTTGTGCTAGATTTAACAAGCGCACTATTAAGAGGAGGCTTGATTGTGCTAGGTTAGTGTTTGGGAAGCGTTGCAATTATACTATGCCGTCGGATGCTCCGGCGCCTGCTTCATCTAAGAAGCGCAAGGACAAAACAGTGAAGTCTAGGGGTGAGGAACCGGCAGTCCCGGACGTCGGTCCTTTAGAAGGCTCAGGGGAGCCAGAGGTTTTGCCAGGAGTCTCTATGGAGTCTCAGGCAGATACTTTACTGTTACAGGATGTGCCCTCTCAGGAGGTAGGCCAGGCTGAGGGGGCTTCTCAGGTAACTGTTCTTCCCTCTCTTCCCAAGGTAGTTAGGGCCTCTCCTTCTGTTGCCAAAGCTTCTTTTAGAGGAAGGCCAAGTTCAGCTTCTGTAGGGGCTTCTCCTAGCATTTCGGGCTCTGTGCCTAAGAAACATATGCTTAAAATGGCAGAAGATTTGATTACTCTGATTACAGGTTCTATGCCCCTACCTGATAAGAGGCCTAGGGTGGAACAGGAGTTTGATAGTTTTGAACAGTGTTCACAGGCTTCAGAGTCTTCTGTGGAAGACTTGCAAGAGTTTCCTACTTATTCTGATTCTGATGTGGATGATTCCACTCCTTCAGCTTCTCCTCCTGAGGATTTTTCATTTTCAGAGACTCTTCACTCCATGAGGGAGCACTTTAAATGGGAAGGCCAAGATTACTCTGACTCCAGAAAAGGCTTAGGGAATTCTTGTTTTGCCCCAGCATAGGCCCTTAGCTATTCCTCCTGTGTTGAATGTGGTGGAGGATGTTTTGCAGAGGCTTCTCTGAACCCTGATTCCTTGCCTCCTGCTCCTGTTAAGCCTGATAGGTATTATAGGGTGCCCGAAGCTCATAAGTATTTGTTTAAGAGTCCCAGGGCGGACCCAGAAACTGTTTCTCAGGGGCCTAAAGGTGTTAAAGCTTCTGTGGTTAAAAATCCTGTACCCTCTGATAAAGAGGCAAGGGCTTTGGATAGGTGGGGTAAGAAAGTATATACTTCTTCCACTCTAGCCATGACGGCGTTGAATTGTCAATTTCATATGCTGAAATATCAGAATTATCTCCTTTCACAATTGAAATCTAAGGTGGATGCTTTGGCGGAAGGTATTGAGTGTAAAGAATTGCTGGATTTGGTTCATGTGTCTGAACAAGTGGGTAAGCATTCTTTGCACTGTGGTTTTGATGCTGTCCAGGCCTCCTCGAGGGTGGCTGCTACTAGTTCTGTTCTTCGCAGACATGCATGGTTGAAGGATCAGAATTTAGCTGAGCATGTTAAGACCAGGATTTTGGATGCTCCTTTACAGTCTGATGTGTTGTTTGGACCGCCTGTGGAAGCAGTTTTAAAGAAAATGGAGGACAAAGCTAAGTCTATGCAGACTGTTAAAGATTTTTTGCAGGTGCAGCCTCCGAAGTTTAGTAGAAATTGGCCTGCTAAGGGGTGGACATATCCTGCTTATGGTTCCCAGTCTAGGGGTAGGTCTAGGCGTGGTAGGGGCAGGGCTCAAGGTTCGTTTAGGCCTAGATCAGACAGTTCACCTGCTCAGACTTCTGGTGAGGGCAGGGGTCAGTCCTTTCGTAAGCAGAACCAATGACCTGCCTTTTCAGCTGCCAGTGGACTCTCGTCTGGCAGCTCCTTTGGGAGGAAGATTGTCTCTTTTCAAAGAAAATTGGGATTTAATCACTCAAGACAGATGGGTGCTGGATATCATTCATCACGGGTACAGATTTTATTTCCACACAATGCCCCTTTCAAAGGCATGCCAGATGTTCCTCCTCCACAAAGAAAAGAGGCTCACAAGCAAGTTTCTCAGTTACTCCAGATAGGGGCTATTCAGCCAGTCCCTGTGTCAGAAAGGGGCTTCGGATTTTATTCTCGCCTGTTCCTAGTACCAAAGAAGGGGAACACGTGGAGACCAATTTTGGATTTATCTATCCTCAACACTTATCTGGACATTCCCAAGTTCAAGATGTTGACGTTACAGCAACTGTTACCTCTGCTGGGCAAGGATCACTGGATGGTAACTTTGGATCTCAAGGAAGCTTACCTTCATGTGCCCATAAGGCTACGTTGCAGAAAGTATCTGCGGTTTCGAACTGGAGGTTTTCATTATCAGTTCTCTGCATTGCCCTTTGGCTTATCTACTGCGCCCAGAGTATTCACAAAGGTTCTGGCTCCAGTGATAGCTTACTTCAGGCTTCAAGGCATTCAAATTTATCCTTACTTGGACGACTGCCTGATTCTGGCTCAAGAAAAGGAACACCTTCTACAGCATCTGGAATATGTCATAGCAGTGCTAAGATGCCTAGGGTATTCTGTGAATGAAATAAAGTCCAGTCTAGTACCCTCTCAAGACATGTGCTTTCTGGGTGTGAGACTGAATACAGCAGCCCAGATGGCCTTTTTAACCCCGGACAAACAAAAGAGTCTGTCACTTTACTTCCATCAACTATCTCATCAGTCCGTGCTGACTGCAAGGACAGTCCTTCAAGCATTAGGGTTCATGGCATCTTGTATTCTGGTGCTTCCCAATGCCAAACTGCATATGAGGAAGCTGCAATGGTATCTCTAAAATGTATGGACACAGCACTGCCAAGATTTGGACACTGTCATTCAAATAATACCTTGCCTTCAAAAGGAATTCTTGTGGTGGGCTCAGGAATGTCACCTAAACAAGGGACTCTCTGTGACCCGGCCAGAGGCGAGTCAGATTTTAACGACAGATGCCTCGGACACTGCTTGGGGAGCTCATCTAAATGGAAAGTGGATACAAGACAAGTGGCCTGCCAGATTACAGCATCTACATATCAACATGAAGGAGATGTTAGCAGTCCAGTTTGCATTGATGGCGTTCAAGGAGTTACTTCTTCCAGGGCAGGTGTTGATTCTGACAGACAACACAACTGTCATGTGGTACATCAACAAGCAAGGGGAACACATTCTTATCCTCTATGCAGGCAAGCAATGATTCTATGGGAGACTGCGTTAAGCCTGCAACTGACTCTTCAGGCAAGGTTTCTGCCAGGAGCACAGAACTCGCTAGCAGATGTATTAAGCAGACAAATCATGGATCCCCACGAGTGGAAACTGGTTCTTCATGTATTTCAGAAATTGACAGTGTCATGAGGAACTCCAGACATAGATCTGTTCGCTTCTCCACTAAACCACCAGCTGCCAAAGTATTGCACAAAGGGGTTTCATCACACAGCTTGGAAAGTGGATGCTCTGTCTTTCAGTTGGAAAAACCTTCATGTCTATGCCTTTCCACCTCTACCTCTTCTTCCAAAGGTATTACTAAAGGTCAGACAGGACAGGCCAAGGATGATTTTGATAGCTCCAGATTGGCCTCGGCAACACTGGTACCCACTTCTAAGGAGTCTTGTAAAGAAGCCTCCATGGCCTTTACCTCTGATTCCTCATCTGTTATCTCAGAAGGACGGTCATCTGCTCAATGTCAAGCTTCCATCTCTTCATCTCACAGCTTGGCATATTCTGTGTTGAGGCATGGTAGGTCTCAGCTTCCTCAACAAGTTTTAAATGTGATTATGGAAGCTAGAAGGCCTAGTACTAGGAGAGTGTATGCAGAAAAATGGAAGAGATTTTTATTTTGGAGTACAGCAAAGAATTTGGAGATTTCAGAGCCTAATTTGAGTGTGGCTCTTCAATATCTTACTGAATTATTGGACAAAGGTTTGTCTTTCTCTTCCATAAAGATTCATGCTGCAGCAATTTCAGCTCACTATGATTGTGACCCACCTTTGTTTTCGCATCCTTTGTTCAAGCAGTTTCTTAGAGGGCAAAGAATATAAGACCCCACGTAGAGCTCCTACTCCTGCTTGGGATCTCAATTTTGTGTTGGAAAAACTTACTCTACAACCTTTTGAGCCTGCAGCTACTGCTGAATTGAAATATTTGTCATGGAAGACTGCTTTTCTGTTGGCTATTACTTCTGCAAGAAGGGTGTCTGAGTTGCAGGCCCTTATGGCAGTAGAGCCCTTTTGATTTTCCATAAGGACAGGGTATCATTACGTACTAATCCTTCCTTTATGCCTAAGGTGGTTTCTAGTGTGGCTTTAAACCAAACTATTCATTTGCCTCGTTTTTGCAGATCCTCAAAATAAAGGGGAAAAGATTTTGCACACTTTAGATGTACACAGGCAATTGCGTTATTATTTGAGCAGGACTAAAGATTTTAGGCAGTCTCAGCAGTTACTTGTTTCTTTTGCTTTAAGTTCACAGGGCAAGCCTGTGTCAAAACAAACTATTTCTAGGTGGATTGGCTTTTGCATTGCATTTTGTTATTCCCATCATGGCAAAGAGGTTCCAGCTGGGATTAGGCCTCATTCCACTAGGGCTACTGCCACTTCAACAGCATTTCTAAGGGGTGGCAACTAAGGATATTCTGGAGGCAGCTACTTGGAGTTCAGTGCATACTTTCTCTAGGCATTATCACCTGCCTATATACTCTAAGACTAGAGCTGGTTTTGCCACAGCTGTTTTACAAGGCATGTTGTCAGCTCCTGCTACTTTATAATTTGCCAGCCTCCCTTACCTCTGCTTTGGGATTCTACCCAATTGTCAGGACTGCAGCAAGGAA